>NW_025746824.1:82500-85472 GCF_021184085.1 Oncorhynchus gorbuscha
CTCAACTAGTCTACCTGTTTAAATAAAGGTGTTCTCAACTAGTCTACCTGTTTAAATAAAGGTGTTCTCAACTAGTCTACCTGGTTAAATAAAGGTGTTCTCAACTAGTCTACCTGGTTAAATAAAGGTGTTCTCAACTAGTCTACCTGGTTAAATAAAGGTGAAATAGAAATAAAGCAATGCAGTATTAAACTCCCCTGTCTCCTTAATGCAGTATTAAACTCCCCTGTCTCCTTAATGCAGTATTAAACTCCCCTGTCTCCTTAATGCAGTATTAAACTCCCTGTCTCCTTAATGCAGTATTAAACTCCCTGTCTCCTTAATGCAGTATTAAACCCCTGTATTAAACTCCCTGTCTCCTTAATGCAGTATTAAACTCCCCTGTCTCCTTAATGCAGTATTAAACTCCCCTGTCTCCTTAATGCAGTATTAAACTCCCCTGTCTCCTTAATGCAGTATTAAACTCCCCTGTCTCCTTAATGCAGTATTAAACTCCCCTGTCTCCTTAATGCAGTATTAAACTCCCCTGTCTCCTTAATGCAGTGTGCTTGTATTAAACTCCCCTGTCTCCTTAATGCAGTATTAAACTCCCCTGTCTCCTTAATGCAGTATTAAACTCCCCTGTCTCCTTAATGCAGTATTAAACTCCCCTGTCTCCTTAATGCAGTATTAAACTCCCCTGTCCTTAATGCCTCCCTGTCTCCTTAATGCAGTGTGCTTGTATTAAACTCCCTGTCTCCTTAATGCAGTATTAAACTCCCCTGTCTCCTTAATGCAGTATTAAACTCCCCTGTCTCTCCTTTGTATTAAACTCCCTGTCTCCTTAATGCAGTATTAAACTCCCTGTCTCCTTAATGCAGTGTGCTTGTATTAAACTCCCCTGTCTCCTTAATGCAGTGTGCTTGTATTAAACTCCCCTGTCTCCTTAATGCAGTGTGCTTGTATTAAACTCCCTGTCTCCTTAATGCAGTGTGCTTGTATTAAACTCCCTGTCTCCTTAATGCAGTATTAAACTCCCCTGTCTCCTTAATGCAGTGTATTAAACTCCCCTGTCTCCTTAATGCAGTATTAAACTCCCTGTCTCCTTAATGCAGTATTAAACTCCCCTGTCTCCTTAATGCAGTATTAAACTCCCCTGTCTCCATTAATGCAGTGTGCTTGTAAACTCCCCTGTCTCCTTAATGCAGTGTGCTTGTGTATTAAACTCCCTGTCTCCTTAATGCAGTGTGCTTGTGCTCCCTGTCTCCTTAATGCAGTGTGCTTGTAAACTCCCCTGTCTCCTTAATGCAGTGTGCTTGTACTCCCCTGTCTCCTTAATGCAGTGTGCTTGTACTCCCCTGTCTCCTTAATGCACTCCCTGTCTCCTTAATGCAGTGTGCTTTAAACTCCCTGTCTCCTTAATGCAGTGTGCTTGTATTAAACTCCCCTGTCTCCTTAATGCAGTGTGCTTGTATTAAACTCCCTGTCTCCTTAATGCAGTGTATTAAACTCCCCTGTCTCCTTAATGTGTATTAAACTCCCCTGTCTCCTTAATGCAGTGTGCTTGTATTAAACTCCCCTGTCTCCTTAATGCAGTGTGCTTAAACTCCCCTGTCTCCTTAATGCAGTGTGCTTGTACTCCCCTGTCTCCTTAATGCAGTGTGCTTGCTTGTAAACTCCCCTGTCTCCTTAATGCAGTGTGCTTGTACTCCCCTGTCTCCTTAATGCAGTGTGCTTGTATTAAACTCCCCTGTCTCCTTAATGCAGTGTGCTTGTATTAAACTCCCCTGTCTCCTTAATGCAGTGTGCTTGTATTAAACTCCCCTGTCTCCTTAATGCAGTGTGCTTGTATTCTCCCCTGTCTCCTTAATGCAGTATTAAACTCCCTGTCTCCTTAATGCACTCCCTGTCTCATTAATGCAGTGTGCTTGTACTCCCTGTCTCCTTAATGCAGTGTGCTTGTGCTCCCCTGTCTCCTTAATGCAGTGTGCTTGTATTAAACTCCCCTGTCTCCTTAATGCAGTGTGCTTGTATTAAACTCCCTGTCTCCTTAATGCAGTGTGCTTGTGTCTCCTTAATGCAGTGTGCTTGTATTAAACTCCCTGTCTCCTTAATGCAGTGTGCTTGTATTAAACTCCCCTGTCTCCTTAATGCAGTGTGCTTGTACTAAACCCCTGTCTCCTTAATGCAGTGTGCTTGTACTCCCTGTCTCCTTAATGCAGTGTGCTTGTATTAAACTCCCTGTCTCCTTAATGCAGTGTGCTTGTATTAAACTCCCCTGTCTCCTTAATGCAGTGTGCTTGTATTAAACTCCCTGTCTCCTTAATGCAGTGTGCTTGTATTAAACTCCCCTGTCTCCTTAATGCAGTGTGCTTGTATTAAACTCCCTGTCTCCTTAATGCAGTGTGCTTGTATTAAACTCCCTGTCTCCTTAATGCAGTGTGCAGTGTGCTTGTACTCCCTGTCTCCTTAATGCAGTGTGCTTGTATTAAACTCCACTGTCTCCTTAATGCAGTGTGCTTGTATTAAACTCCCTGTCTCCTTAATGCAGTGTGCTTGTACTCCCTGTCTCCTTAATGCAGTGTGCTTGTACTCCACTGTCTCCTTAATGCAGTGCTTGTACTCCCCTGTCTCCTTAATGCATTGTGCTTGTACTCCACTGTCTCCTTAATGCAGTGTGCTTGTACTAAACTCCCTGTCTCCTTAATGCAGTGTGCTCCCTGTCTCCTTAATGCAGTGTGCTTGTACTCCCTGTCTCCTTAATGCAGTGTGCTTGTACCCCTGTCTCCTTAATGCAGTGTGCTTGTATTAAACTCCCCTGTCTCCTTAATGCAGTGTGCTTGTATTAAACTACTCCCCTGTCTCCTTAATGCAGTGTGCTTGTATTAAACTCCCTGTCTCCTTAATGAAGTGTGCTTCTATTAAACTCCCCTGTCTCCTTAATGCAGTGTGCTTGTATTAAACTCCCCTGTCTGCAGTGTGCTTGTATTAAA
>NW_025746825.1:0-85440 GCF_021184085.1 Oncorhynchus gorbuscha
ATCAAATCAAATCAAATCAAATTTATTTATATAGCCCTTCGTACATCAGCTGATATCTCAAAGTGCTGTACAGAAACCCAGCTGTGCCAGGTAGAGATTATAACAGAACATGACCAAGATGTTCAAATGTTCATAAATGACCAGCATGGTCAAATAATAATAAGGCAGAACAGTTGAAACTGGAGCAGCAGCACAGTCAGGTGGACTGGGGACAGCAAGGAGCCATCATGTCAGGTAGTCCTGGGGCACGGTCCTAGGGCTCAGGTCCTCCGAGAGAGAGAAAGAAAGAGAGAATTAGAGAGAGCATATGTGGGGTGGCCAGTCCACTTCTGGCTGTGCCGGGTGGAGATTATAACAGAACGTGGCCAAGATGTTCAAATGTTCATAAATGACCAGCATGGTTGAATAATAGTAAGGCAGAACAGTTGAAACTGGAGCAGGAGCATGGCCAGGTGGACTGGGGACAGCAAGGAGTCCTCATGTCAGGTAGTCCTGGGACATGGTCCTAGGGCCCAGGCCAGTTGAAACTGGAGCAGCAGCATGGCCAGGTGGACTGGGGACAGCAAGGAGTCATCATGTCAGGTAGTCCTGGGGCATGGTCCTAGGGCTCAGGTCCTCCGAGAGAGAGAAAGAAAGAGAGAAGGAGAGAATTAGAGAACGCACACTTAGATTCACACAGGACACCGAATAGGACAGGAGAAGTACTCCAAATAAACAAACTGACCCTAGCCCCCCGACACATAAACTACTGCAGCATAAATATTGGAGGCTGAGACAGGAGGGGTCAGGAGACACTGTGGCCCCATCCGAGGACACCCCCGGACAGGGCCAAACAGGAAGGATATAACCCCACCCACTTTGCCAAAGCACAGCCCCCACACCACTAGAGGGAAATCTTCAACCACCAACTTACCATCCTGAGACAAGGCCGAGTATAGCCCACAAAGATCTCCGACACGGTACAACCCAAGGGGGGACCCAGACAGGCCGACCACAACAGTGAATCAACCCACCCAGGTGACGCACCCCCCCCAGAGACAGAGTAATACTGTTTTATCAACAGTAACAGAGTAATACTGTTTTATCAACAGTAACAGAGTAATGCTGTTTTATAGCAGTAACAGAGTAATACTGTTTTATCAACAGTAACAGAGTAATACTGTTTTATCAACAGTAACAGAAGTGGAAGAGTAATACTGTTTTATCAACAGTAACAGAGTAATAGTGTTTTATCAGCAGTAACAGACGAGAGGAGTGGTAACAGAGGAGGAATACTGTTTTAATAACTGGGCTGAGTGGTAACAGAGGAGGAATACTGTTTTAATAACTGGGCTGAGTGGTAACAGAGGAGCAATACTGTTTTAATAACTGGGCTGAGTGGTAACAGAGGAGGAATACTGTTTTAATAACTGGGCTGAGTGGTAACAGAGGAGGAATACTGTTTTAATAACTGGGCTGAGTGGTAACAGAGGAGTTTTAATAACTGAATACTGTTTTAATAACTGGGCTGAGTGGTAACAGAGGAGGAATACTGTTTTAATAACTGGGCTGAGTGGTAACAGAGGAGGAATACTGTTTTAATAACTGGGCTGAGTGGTAACAGAGGAGGAATACTGTTTTAATAACTGGGCTGAGTGGTAACAGAGGAGGAATACTGTTTTAATAACTGGGCTGAGTGGTAACAGAGGAGGAATACTGTTTTAATAACTGGGCTGAGTGGTAACAGAGGAATACTGTTTTAATAACTGGGCTGAGTGGTAACAGAGGAGGAATACTGTTTTAATAACTGGGCTGAGTGGTAACAGAGGAGGAATACTGTTTTAATAACTGGGCTGAGTGGTAACAGAGGAGGAATACTGTTTTAATAACTGGGCTGAGTGGTAACAGAGGAGGAATACTGTTTTAATAACTGGGCTGAGTGGTAACAGAGGAGGAATACTGTTTTAATAACTGGGCTGAGTGGTAACAGAGGAGGAATAATAACTGGGCTGAGTGGTAACAGAGGAATTGTTTTAATAACTGGGCTGAGTGGTAACAGAGGAGGAATACTGTTTTAATAACTGGGCTAAACAGAGGAGGAATACTGTTTTAATAACTGGGCTGAGTGGTAACAGAGGAGGAATACTGTTTTAATAACTGGGCTGAGTGGTAACAGAGGAGGAATACTGTTTTAATAACTGGGCTGAGTGGTAACAGAGGAGGAATACTGTTTTAATAACTGGGCTGAGTGGTAACAGAGGAGGAATACTGTTTTAATAACTGGGCTGAGTGGTAACAGAGGAGGAATACTGTTTTAATAACTGGGCTGAGTGGTAACAGAGGAGGAATACTGTTTTAATAACTGGGCTGAGTGGTAACAGAGGAGGAATACTGTTTTAATAACTGGGCTGAGTGGTAACAGAGGAGGAATACTGTTTTAATAACTGGGCTGAGTGGTAACAGAGGAGGAATACTGTTTTAATAACTGGGCTGAGTGGTAACAGAGGAGGATACTGTTTTAATAACTGGGCTGATAACAGGGCTGTTTTAATAACTGGGCTGAGTGGTAACAGAGGAGGAATACTGTTTTAATAACTGGGCTGAGTGGTAACAGAGGAGGAATACTGTTTTAATAACTGGGCTGAGTGGTAACAGAGGAGGAATACTGTTTTAATAACTGGGCTGAGTGGTAACAGAGGAGGAATACTGTTTTAATAACTGGGCTGTTTTAATAACAGAGGAGGAATACTGTTTTAATAACTGGGCTGAGTGGTAACAGAGGAGGAATACTGTTTTAATAACTGGGCTGAGTGGTAACAGAGAGGAATACTGTTTTAATAACTGGGCTGAGTGGTAACAGAGGAGGAATACTGTTTTAATAACTGGGCTGAGTGGTAACAGAGGAGGAATACTGTTTTAATAACTGGGCTGAGTGGTAACAGAGGAGGAATACTGTTTTAATAACTGGGAGTGGTAACTGAGTGGTAACTGGGCTGAGTGGTAACAGAGGTTTTAATAACTGAAACAGAGGAGGAATACTGTTTTAATAACTGGGCTGAGTGGTAACAGAGGAGGAATACTGTTTTAATAACTGGGCTGAGTGGTAACAGAGGAGGAAAACTGTTTTAATAACTGGGCTGAGTGGTAACAGAAGAGGAATACTGTTTTAATAACTGGGCTGAGTGGTAACAGAGGAGGAATACTGTTTTAATAACTGGGCTGAGTGGTAACAGAGGAGGAATACTGTTTTAATAACTGGGCTGAGTGGTAACAGAGGAGGAATACTGTTTTAATAACTGGGCTGAGTGGTAACAGAGGAGGAATACTGTTTTAATAACTGGGCTGAGTGGTAACAGAGGAATACTGTTTTAATAACTGGGCTGAGTGGTAACAGAGGAGGAATACTGTTTTAATAACTGGGCTGAGTGGTAACAGAGGAAATACTGTTTTAATAACTGGGCTGAGTGGTAACAGAGGAGGAATACTGTTTTAATAACTGGGCTGAGTGGTAACAGAGGAATACTGTTTTAATAACTGGGCTGAGTGGTAACAGAGGAACAGAGGAATACTGTTTTAATAACTGGGCTGAGTGGTAACAGAGGAGGAATACTGTTTTAATAACTGGGCTGAGTGGTAACAGAGGAGGAATACTGTTTTAATAACTGGGCTGAGTGGTAACAGAGGAATACTGTTTTAATAACTGGGCTGAGTGGTAACAGAGGAGGAATACTGTTTTAATAACTGGGCTGAGTGGTAACAGAGGAGGAATACTGTTTTAATAACTGGGCTGAGTGGTAACAGAGGAGGAATACTGTTTTAATAACTGGGCTGAGTGGTAACAGAGGAAATACTGTTTTAATAACTGGGCTGAGTGGTAACAGAGGAGGAATACTGTTTTAATAACTGGGCTGAGTGGTAACAGAGGAGGAATACTGTTTTAATAACTGGGCTGAGTGGTAACAGAGGAGGAATACTGTTTTAATAACTGGGCTGAGTGGTAACAGAGGAGGAATACTGTTTTAATAACTGGGCTGAGTGGTAACAGAGGAGGAATACTGTTTTAATAACTGGGCTGAGTGGTAACAGAGGAGGAATACTGTTTTAATAACTGGGCTGAGAACAGAGGAATACTGTTTTAATAACTGGGCTGAGTGGTAACAGAGGAGGAATACTGTTTTAATAACTGGGCTGAGTGGTAACAGAGGAATACTGTTTTAATAACTGGGCTGAGTGGTAACAGAGGAGGAATACTGTTTTAATAACTGGGCTGAGTGGTAACAGAGGAGGAATACTGTTTTAATAACTGGGCTGAGTGGTAACAGAGGAGGAATACTGTTTTAATAACTGGGCTGAGTGGTAACAGAGGAATACTGTTTTAATAACTGGGCTGAGTGGTAACAGAGGAGGAATACTGTTTTAATAACTGGGCTGAGTGGTAACAGAGGAGGAATACTGTTTTAATAACTGGGCTGAGTGGTAACAGAGGAGGAATACTGTTTTAATAACTGGGCTGGTGGTAACAGAGGAGGAATACTGTTTTAATAACTGGGCTGAGTGGTAACAGAGGAGGAATACTGTTTTAATAACTGGGCTGAGTGGTAACAGAGGAGGAATACTGTTTTAATAACTGGGCTGAGTGGTAACAGAGGAGGAATACTGTTTTAATAACTGGGCTGAGTGGTAACAGAGGAGGAATACTGTTTTAATAACTGGGCTGAGTGGTAACAGAGGAGGAATACTGTTTTAATAACTGGGCTGTTTTAATAACTGGGCTGAGTGGTAACAGAGGAGGAATACTGTTTTAATAACTGGGCTGAGTGGTAACAGAGGAGGAATACTGTTTTAATAACAGAGGAGGAATACTGTTTTAATAACTGGCTGAGTGGTAACAGAGGAGGAATACTGTTTTAATAACTGGGCTGAGTGGTAACAGAGGAGGAATACTGTTTTAATAACTGGGCTGAGTGGTAACAGAGGAGGAATACTGTTTTAATAACTGGGCTGAGTGGTAACAGAGGAGGAATACTGTTTTAATAACTGGGCTGAGTGGTAACAGAGGAGGAATACTGTTTTAATAACTGGGCTGAGTGGTAACAGAGGAGGAATACTGTTTTAATAACTGGGCTGAGTGGTAACAGAGGAGGAATACTGTTTTAATAACTGGGCTGAGTGGTAACAGAGGAGGAATACTGTTTTAATAACTGGGCTGAGTGGTAACAGAGGAGGAATACTGTTTTAATAACTGGGCTGAGTGGTAACAGAGGAGGAATACTGTTTTAATAACTGGGCTGAGTGGTAACAGAGGAGGAATACTGTTTTAATAACTGGGCTGAACAGAGTGGTAAACAGAGGAGGAATACTGTTTTAATAACTGGGCTGAGTGGTAACAGAGGAGGAATACTGTTTTAATAACTGGGCTGAGTGGTAACAGAGGAGGAATACTGTTTTAATAACTGGGCTGAGTGGTAACAGAGGAATAACTGGGCTGATAACAGAGGAGGAATACTGTTTTAATAACTGGGCTGAGTGGTAACAGAGGAGAATACTGTTTTAATAACTGGGCTGAGTGGTAACAGAGGAATACTGTTTTAATAACTGGGCTGAGTGGTAACAGAGGAATACTGTTTTAATACTGTTTTAATAACTGGGCTGGTGGTGAGTGGTAACAGAGGAGGAATACTGTTTTAATAACTGGGCTGGTAACAGGTACTGTTTTAATAACAGAGGGAGGAATACTGTTTTAATAACTGGGCTGAGTGGTAACAGAGGAAATACTGTTTTAATAACTGGGCTGAGTGGTAACAGAGGAGGAATACTGTTTTAATAACTGGGCTGAGTGGTAACAGAGGAGGAATACTGTTTTAATAACTGGGCTGAGTGGTAACAGAGGAGGAATACTGTTTTAATAACTGGGCTGAGTGGTAACAGAGGAGGAATACTGTTTTAATAACTGGGCTGAGTAACAGGTAAATAACTGGGCTGAGTGGTAACAGAGGAGGAATACTGTTTTAATAACTGGGCTGAGTGGTAACAGAGGAGGAATACTGTTTTAATAACTGGGCTGAGTGGTAACAGAGGAGGAATACTGTTTTAATAACTGGGCTGAGTGGTAACAGAGGAGGAATACTGTTTTAATAACTGGGCTGAGTGGTAACAGAGGAGGAATACTGTTTTAATAACTGGGCTGAGTGGTAACAGAGGAGGAATACTGTTTTAATAACTGGGCTGAGTGGTAACAGAGGAGGAAACTGGGCTGTTTTAATAACTGGGCTAACTGGGCTGAATACTGTTTTAATAACTGGTAAACAGAGGAAATACTGTTTTAATAACTGGGCTGAGTGGTAACAGAGGAGGAATACTGTTTTAATAACTGGGCTGAGTGGTAACAGAGGAGGAATACTGTTTTAATAACTGGGCTGAGTGGTAACAGAGGAGGAATACTGTTTTAATAACTGGGCTGAGTGGTAACAGAGGAGGAATACTGTTTTAATAACTGGGCTGTTTTAATAACTGGGCTGTGGTAACAGAGGAGGAATACTGTTTTAATAACTGGGCTGAGTGGTAACAGAGGAGGAATACTGTTTTAATAACTGGGCTGAGTGGTAACAGAGGAATACTGTTTCAATAACTGGGCTGAGTGGTAACAGAGGAATACTGTTTTAATAACTGGGCTGAGTGGTAACAGAGGAATACTGTTTTAATAACTGGGCTGAGTGGTAACAGAGGAGTTTTAATAACTGGGCTGAAACAGAGGAAATACTGTTTTAATAACTGGGCTGAGTGGTAACAGAGGAGAGGAATACTGTTTTAATAACTGGGCTGAGTGGTAACAGAGGAATACTGTTTTAATAACTGTTTTAATAACTGGGCTGAGTGGTAACAGAGGAGGAATACTGTTTTAATAACTGGGCTGAGTGGTAACAGAGGAGGAAAACTGTTTTAATAACTGGGCTGAGTGGTAACAGAAGAGGAATACTGTTTTAATAACTGGGCTGAGTGGTAACAGAGGAGGAATACTGTTTTAATAACTGGGCTGAGTGGTAACAGAGGAGGAATACTGTTTTAATAACTGGGCTGAGTGGTAACAGAGGAGGAATACTGTTTTAATAACTGGGCTGAGTGGTAACAGAGGAGGAACAATAACTGGGCTGAGGGTAACAGAGAAATACTGTTTTAATAACTGGGCTGAGTGGTAACAGAGGGCTGAGTGGTAACAGAGGAGGAATACTGTACTGGGCTGAGTGGTAACAGAGTTTTAATAACTGGGCTGAGTGGTAACAGAGGAGGAATACTGTTTTAATAACTGGGCTGAGTGGTAACAGGAGGAATACTGTTTTAATAACTGGGCTGAGTGGTAACAGAGGAGGAATACTGTTTTAATAACTGGGCTGAGTGGTAACAGAGGAGGAATACTGTTTTAATAACTGGGCTGAGTGGTAACAGAGGAATACTGTTTTAATAACTGGGCTGTTTTAATAACTGTGGTAACAGAGGAAATACTGTTTTAATAACTGGGCTGAGTGGTAACAGGAGGAATACTGTTTTAATAACTGGGCTGAGTGGTAACAGAGGAGGAATACTGTTTTAATAACTAACTGGGCTGAGTGGTAACAGAGAGAGGAATACTGTTTTAATAACTGGGCTGAGTGGTAACAGAGGAGGAATACTGTTTTAATAACTGGGCTGAGTGGTAACAGAGGAGGAATACTGTTTTAATAACTGGGCTGAGTGGTAACAGAGGAGTTTTAATAACTGAAACAGAGGAATACTGTTTTAATAACTGGGCTGAGTGGTAACAGAGGAGGAATACTGTTTTAATAACTGGGCTGAGTGGTAACAGAGGAATACTGTTTTAATAACTGGGCTGAGTGGTAACAGAGGAAATACTGTTTTAATAACTGGGCTGAGTGGTAACAGAGGAGGAATACTGTTTTAATAACTGGGCTGAGTGGTAACAGAGGAGGAATACTGTTTTAATAACTGGGCTGAGTGGTAACAGAGGAGGAATACTGTTTTAATAACTGGGCTGAGTGGTAACAGAGGAGGAATACTGTTTTAATAACTGGGCTGAGTGGTAACAGAGGAGGAATACTGTTTTAATAACTGGGCTGAGTGGTAACAGAGGAGGAATACTGTTTTAATAACTGGGCTGAGTGGTAACAGAGGAGGAATACTGTTTTAATAACTGGGCTGAGTGGTAACAGAGGAGGAATACTGTTTTAATAAACAGAGGAAATACTGTTTTAATAACTGGGCTGTTTTAGTGGTAACAGAGGAGGAATACTGTTTTAATAACTGGGCTGAGTGGTAACAGAGGAGGAATACTGTTTTAATAACTGGGGAACAGAGGAGGAATACTGTTTTAATAACTGGGCTGAGTGGTAACAGAGGAGGAATACTGTTTTAATAACTGGGCTGAGTGGTAACAGAGGAGGAATACTGTTTTAATAACTGGGCTGAGTGGTAACAGAGGAATACTGTTTTAATAACTGGGCTGAGTGGTAACAGAGGAGGAATACTGTTTTAATAACTGGGCTGGTAGTGGTAACAGAGGAGGAATACTGTTTTAATAACTGGGCTGAGTGGTAACAGAGGAGGAATACTGTTTTAATAACTGGGCTGAGTTAACAGAGGAGGAATAAATAACTGGGCTGAGTGGTAACAGAGGAGGAATACTGTTTTAATAACTGGGCTGAGTGGTAACAGAGGAGGTTTTAATAACTGTTTTAATAACTGGGCTGAGTGGTAACAGAGGAGGAATACTGTTTTAATAACTGGGCTGAGTGGTAACAGAGGAGGAATACTGTTTTAATAACTGGGCTTGGTAACAATAAATAACTGGGCTGAGTAACAGGTAATACAGGGCTGAGGAATACTGTTTTAATAACTGGGCTGAGTGGTAACAGAGGAATACTGTTTCAATAACTGGGCTGAGTGGTAACAGAGGAATACTGTTTTAATAACTGGGCTGAGTGGTAACAGAGGAATACTGTTTTAATAACTGGGCTGAGTGGTAACAGAGGAGGAATACTGTTTTAATAACTGGGCTGAGTGGTAACAGAGGAGGAATACTGTTTTAATAACTGGGCTGAGTGGTAACAGAGGAAATACTGTTTTAATAACTGGGCTGAGTGGTAACAGAGGAGGAATACTGTTTTAATAACTGGGCTGAGTGGTAACAGAGGAGGAATACTGTTTTAATAACTGGGCTGAGTGGTAACAGAGGAGGAATACTGTTTTAATAACTGGGCTGAGTGGTAACAGAGGAGGAATACTGTTTTAATAACTGGGCTGAGTGGTAACAGAGGAGGAATACTGTTTTAATAACTGGGCTGAGTGGTAACAGAGGAGGAATACTGTTTTAATAACTGGGCTGAGTGGTAACAGAGGAGGAATACTGTTTTAATAACTGGGCTGAGTGGTAACAGAGGAGTTTTAATAACTGGGCTGAGTGGTAACAGAGGAATACTGTTTTAATAACTGGGCTGAGTGGTAACAGAGGAGGAATACTGTTTTAATAACTGGGCTGAGTGGTAACAGAGGAATACTGTTTTAATAACTGGGCTTTAACAGAGGAGGAATACTGTTTTAATAACTGGGCTGAGTGGTAACAGAGGAGGAATACTGTTTTAATAACTGGGCTGAGTGGTAACAGAGGAGGAATACTGTTTTAATAACTGGGCTGAGTGGTAACAGAGGAGGAATACTGTTTTAATAACTGGGCTGAGTGGTAACAGAGGAGGAATACTGTTTTAATAACTGGGCTGAGTGGTAACAGAGGAGGAATACTGTTTTAATAACTGGGCTGAGTGGTGGTAACAGAGGAGGAATACTGTTTTAATAACTGGGCTGAGTGGTAACAGAGGAGGAATACTGTTTTAATAACTGGGCTGAGTGGTAACAGAGGAGGAATACTGTTTTAATAACTGGGCTGAGTGGTAACAGAGGAATACTGTTTTAATAACTGGGCTGAGTGGTAACAGAGGAGGAATACTGTTTTAATAACTGGGCTGAGTGGTAACAGAGGAGGAATACTGTTTTAATAACTGGGCTGAGTGGTAACAGAGGAGGAATACTGTTTTAATAACTGGGCTGAGTGGTAACAGAGGAGGAATACTGTTTTAATAACTGGGCTGATAACAGAGGAGTGGTAACAGAGGAACTGTTTTAATAACTGGGCTGAGTGGTAACAGAGGAGGAATACTGTTTTAATAACTGGGCTGAGTGGTAACAGAGGAGGAATACTGTTTTAATAACTGGGCTGAGTGGTAACAGAGGGGAATACTGTTTTAATAACTGGGCTGAGTGGTAACAGAGGAATACTGAATAACTGTTTTAATAACTGGGCTGAGTGGTAACAGAGGAGGAATACTGTTTTAATAACTGGGCTGAGTGGTAACAGAGGAGGAATACTGTTTTAATAACTGGGCTGAGTGGTAACAGAGGAGGAATACTGTTTTAATAACTGGGCTGAGTGGTAACAGAGGAGGAATACTGTTTTAATAACTGGGCTGAGTGGTAACAGAGGAGGAATACTGTTTTAATAACTGGGCTGAGTGGTAACAGAGGAGGAATACTGTTTTAATAACTGGGCTGAGTGGTAACAGAGGAATACTGTTTTAATAACTGGGCTGAAACAGAGGAGGAATACTGTTTTAATAACTGGGCAGAGGAGGAATACTGTTTTAATAACTGGGCTGGTGGTAACAGAGGAGGAATACTGTTTTAATAACTGGGCTGAGTGGTAACAGAGGAATACTGTTTTAATAACTGGGCTGAGTGGTAACAGAGGAGGAATACTGTTTTAATAACTGGGCTGAGTGGTAACAGAGGAATACTGTTTTAATAACTGAATACTGTTTTAATAACTGGGCTGAGTGGTAACAGAGGAATAACTGGAATACTGTTTTAATAACTGGGCTGAGTGGTAACAGAGGTTTTAATAACTGGGCTGAGTGGTAACAGAGGAGGAATACTGTTTTAATAACTGGGCTGAACAGTGGTAACAGAACAGAGGAATACTGTTTTAATAACTGGGCTGAGTGGTAACAGAGGAGGAATACTGTTTTAATAACTGGGCTGAGTACTGTTTTAATAACTGGGCTGAAACAGAGGAGGAATACTGTTTTAATAACTGGGCTGAGTGGTAACAGAGGAGGAATACTGTTTTAATAACTGGGCTGAGTGGTAACAGAGGAGGAATACTGTTTTAATAACTGGGCTGAGTGGTAACAGAGGAGGAATACTGTTTTAATAACTGGGCTGAGTGGTAACAGAGGGGCTGAGTGGTAACAGAGGAATACTGTTTTAATAACTGGGCTGAGTGGTAACAGAGGAATACTGTTTTAATAACTGGGCTGAGTGGTAACAGAGGAATACTGTTTTAATAACTGGGCTTGGTAACAATAAATAACTGGGCTGAGTGGTAACAGAGGAGGAATACTGTTTTAATAACTGGGCTGAGTGGTAACAGAGGAATACTGTTTTAATAACTGGGCTGAGTGGTAACAGAGGAGGAATACTGTTTTAATAACTGGGCTGAGTGGTAACAGAGGAGGAATACTGTTTTAATAACTGGGCTGAGTGGTAACAGAGGAGGAATACTGTTTTAATAACTGGGCTGTTTTAATAACTGTGGTAACAGAGGAGGAATACTGTTTTAATAACTGGGCTGAGTGGTAACAGAGGAGGAATACTGTTTTAATAACTGGGCTGAGTGGTAACAGTGGTAACAGAGGAGGAATACTGTTTTAATAACTGGGCTGAGTGGTAACAGAGGAGGAATACTGTTTTAATAACTGGGCTGAGTGGTAACAGAGGAGGAATACTGTTTTAATAACTGGGCTGAGTGGTAACAGAGGAGGAATACTGTTTTAATAACTGGGCTGAGTGGTAACAGAGGAGGAATACTGTTTTAATAACTGGGCTGAGTGGTAACAGAGGAGGAATACTGTTTTAATAACTGGGCTGAGTGGTAACAGAGGAGGAATACTGTTTTAATAACTGGGCTGAGTGGTAACAGAGGAGGGGCTGAGTGGTACTGTTTTAATAACTGGGCTGAGTGGTAACAGAGGAGGAATACTGTTTTAATAACTGGGCTGAGTGGTAACAGAGGAGGAATACTGTTTTAATAACTGGGCTGAGTGGTAACAGAGGAGGAATACTGTTTTAATAACTGGGCTGAGTGGTAACAGAGGAATACTGTTTTAATAACTGGGCTGAGTGGTAACAGAGGAATACTGTTTTAATAACTGGGCTGAGTGGTAACAGAGGAGGAATACTGTTTTAATAACTGGGCTGAGTGGTAACAGAGGAGGAATACTGTTTTAATAACTGGGCTGAGTGGTAACAGAGGAATACTGTTTTAATAACTGGGCTGAGTGGTAACAGAGGAATACTGTTTTAATAACTGGGCTGAGTGGTAACAGAGGAGGAATACTGTTTTAATAACTGGGCTGAGTGGTAACAGAGGAGGAATACTGTTTTAATAACTGGGCTGAGTGGTAACAGAGGAGGAATACTGTTTTAATAACTGGGCTGAGTGGTAACAGAGGAGGAATACTGTTTTAATAACTGGGCTGAGTGGTAACAGAGGAGGAATACTGTTTTAATAACTGGGCTGAGTGGTAACAGAGGAGGAATACTGTTTTAATAACTGGGCTGAGTGGTAACAGAGGAATACTGTTTTAATAACTGTTTTTTAATAACTGGGCTGAGTGGTAACAGAGGAGGAATACTGTTTTAATAACTGGGCTGAGTGGTAACAGAGGAGGAATACTGTTTTAATAACTGGGCTGAGTGGTAACAGAGGAGGAATACTGTTTTAATAACTGGGCTGAGTGGTAACAGAGGAGGAATACTGTTTTAATAACTGGGCTGAGTGGTAACAGAGGAGGAATACTGTTTTAATAACTGGGCTGAGTGGTAACAGAGGAGGAATACTGTTTTAATAACTGGGCTGAGTGGTAACAGAGGAGGAATACTGTTTTAATAACTGGGCTGAGTGGTAACAGAGGAATACTGTTTTAATAACTGGGCTGAGTGGTAACAGAGGAGGAATACTGTTTTAATAACTGGGCTGAGTGGTAACAGAGGAGGAATACTGTTTTAATAACTGGGCTGAGTGGTAACAGAGGGTAACAGAGGAATACTGTTTTAATAACTGGGCTGAGTGGTAACAGAGGAGGAATACTGTTTTAATAACTGGGCTGAGTGGTAACAGAGGAGGAATACTGTTTTAATAACTGGGCTGAGTGGTAACAGAGGAATACTGTTTTAATAACTGGGCTGAGTGGTAACAGAGGAGGAATACTGTTTTAATAACTGGGCTGAGTGGTAACAGAGGAGGAATACTGTTTTAATAACTGGGCTGAGTGGTAACAGAGGAGGGCTGAGTGGTAACAGAGGAATACTGTTTTAATAACTGGGCTGAGTGGTAACAGAGGAATACTGTTTTAATAACTGGGCTGAGTGGTAACAGAGGAATACTGTTTTAATAACTGGGCTGAGTGGTAACAGAGGAGTTTTAATAACTGGGCTGAAACAGAGGAGGAATACTGTTTTAATAACTGGGCTGAGTGGTAACAGAGGAGGAATACTGTTTTAATAACTGGGCTGAGTGGTAACAGAGGAGGAATACTGTTTTAATAACTGGGCTGAGTGGTAACAGAGGAGGAATACTGTTTTAATAACTGGGCTGAGTGGTAACAGAGGAGGAATACTGTTTTAATAACTGGGCTGAGTGGTAACAGAGGAGGAATACTGTTTTAATAACTGGGCTGAGTGGTAACAGAGGAGGAATACTGTTTTAATAACTGGGCTGGCAGAGGAGGAATACTGTTTTAATAACTGGGCTGAGTGGTAACAGAGGAGGAATACTGTTTTAATAACTGGGCTGAGTGGTAACAGAGGAGGAATACTGTTTTAATAACTGTTTGTTTTAATAACTGGGCTGAGTAACAGGTAAATAACAGAACAGAGGAGGAATACTGTTTTAATAACTGGGCTGAGTGGTAACAGAGGAGGAATACTGTTTTAATAACTCTGGGCTGAGTGGTAACAGAGGAGGAATACTGGCTGAGTGGTAACAGAGGAGGAATACTGTTTTAATAACTGGGCTGAGTGGTAACAGAGGAGGAATACTGTTTTAATAACTGGGCTGAGTGGTAACAGAGGAGGAATACTGTTTTAATAACTGGGCTGAGTGGTAACAGAGGAGGAATACTGTTTTAATAACTGGGCTGAGTGGTAACAGAGGAGGAATACTGTTTTAATAACTGGGCTGAGTGGTAACAGAGGAGGAATACTGTTTTAATAACTGGGCTGAGTGGTAACAGAGGAGGAATACTGTTTTAATAACTGGGCTGAGTGGTAACAGAGGAGGAATACTGTTTTAATAACTGGGCTGAGTGGTAACAGGTAAATAACTGGGCTGAGGAGGAATACTGTTTTAATAACTGGGCTGAGTGGTAACAGAGGAGGAATACTGTTTTAATAACTGGGCTGAGTGGTAACAGAGGAGGAATACTGTTTTAATAACTGGGCTGAGTGGTAACAGAGGAAATACTGTTTTAATAACTGGGCTGAGTGGTAACAGAGGAATACTGTTTTAATAACTGTAAACAGAGGAATACTGTTTTAATAACTGGGCTGAGTGGTAACAGAGGAGGAATACTGTTTTAATAACTGGGCTGAGTGGTAACAGAGGAGGAATACTGTTTTAATAACTGGGCTGAGTGGTAACAGAGGAGGAATACTGTTTTAATAACTGGGCTGAGTGGTAACAGAGGAGGAATACTGTTTTAATAACTGGGCTGAGTGGTAACAGAGGAGGAATACTGTTTTAATAACTGGGCTGAGTGGTAACAGAGGAGGAATACTGTTTTAATAACTGGGCTGAGTGGTAACAGAGGAGGAATACTGTTTTAATAACTGGGCTGAGTGGTAACAGAGGAGGAATACTGTTTTAATAACTGGGCTGAGTGGTAACAGAGGAGGAATGGGCTGACAGAGGAGGAATGTTTTAATAACTGGGCTGAGTGGTAACAGAGGAGAGAATACTGTTTTAATAACTGGGCTGAGTGGTAACAGAGGAGTTTTAATAACTGGGCTGAGTGGTAACAGAGGAGGAATACTGTTTTAATAACTGGGCTGAGTGGTAACAGAGGAGAGGAATACTGTTTTAATAACTGGGCTGAGTGGTAACAGAGGAGGAATACTGTTTTAATAACTGGGCTGAGTGGTAACAGAGGAGGAATACTGTTTTAATAACTGGGCTGAGTGGTTTTAACAGAGTGGTAACAGAGGAGGAATACTGTTTTAATAACTGGGCTGAGTGGTAACAGAGGAGGAATACTGTTTTAATAACTGGGCTGGTGGTAACAGAGGAGGAATACTGTTTTAATAACTGGGCTGAGTGGTAACAGAGGAGGAATACTGTTTTAATAACTGGGCTGAGTGGTAACAGAGGAGGAATACTGTTTTAATAACTGGGCTGAGTGGTAACAGAGGTAACAGAGGAATACTGTTTTAATAACTGGGCTGAGTGGTAACAGAGGAGGAATACTGTTTTAATAACTGGGCTGAGTGGTAACAATAACTGGGCTGAGTGGTAACAGAGGAATACTGTTTTAATAACTGGGCTGAGTGGTAACAGAGGAGGAATACTGTTTTAATAACTGGGCTGAGTGGTAACAGAGGAGGAATACTGTTTTAATAACTGGGCTGAGTGGTAACAGAGGAGGAATACTGTTTTAATAACTGGGCTGAGTGGTAACAGAGGAGGAATACTGTTTTAATAACTGGGCTGAGTGGTAACAGAGGAGGAATACTGTTTTAATAACTGGGCTGAGTGGTAACAGAGGAGGAATACTGTTTTAATAACTGGGCTGAGTGGTAACAGAGGAGGAATACTGTTTTAATAACTGGGCTGAGTGGTAACAGAGGAGGAATACTGTTTTAATAACTGGGCTGAGTGGTAACAGAGGAGGAATACTGTTTTAATAACTGGGCTGAGTGGTAACAGAGTGGTAAATAACTGGGCTGAGAGGGTAACAGAGGAGGAATACTGTTTTAATAACTGGGCTGAGTGGTAACAGAGGAGGAATACTGTTTTAATAACTGGGCTGAGTGGTAACAGAGGAGGAATACTGTTTTAATAACTGGGCTGAGTGGTAACAGAGGAGGAATACTGTTTTAATAACTGGGCTGAGTGGTAACAGAGGAGGAATACTGTTTTAATAACTGGGCTGAGTGGTAACAGAGGAGGAATACTGTTTTAATAACTGGGCTGAGTGGTAACAGAGGAGGAATACTGTTTTAATAACTGGGCTGAGTGGTAACAGAGGAATACTGTTTTAATAACTGGGCTGTTTTAATAACTGTGGTAACAGAGGAGGAATACTGTTTTAATAACTGGGCTGAGTGGTAACAGAGGAGGAATACTGTTTTAATAACTGGGCTGAGTGGTAACAGAGGAGGAATACTGTTTTAATAACTGGGCTGAGTGGTAACAGAGGAGGAATACTGTTTTAATAACTGGGCTGAGTGGTAACAGAGGAGGAATACTGTTTTAATAACTGGGCTGAGTGGTAACAGTACTGTTTTAATAACAGAGTGGTAACAGAGGAATACTGTTTTAATAACTGGGCTGAGTGGTAACAGAGGAGGAATACTGTTTTAATAACTGGGCTGAGTGGTAACAGAGGAGGAATACTGTTTTAATAACTGGGCTGAGTGGTAACAGAGGAGGAATACTGTTTTAATAACTGGGCTGAGTGGTAACAGAGGAATAACTGGGCTGAAACAGAGGAGGAATACTGTTTTAATAACTGGGCTGAGTGGTAACAGAGGAGGAATACTGTTTTAATAACTGGGCTGAGTGGTAACAGAGGAATACTGTTTTAATAACTGGGCTGAGGGTAACAGAGAAATACTGTTTTAATAACTGGGCTGAGTGGTAACAGAGGAGGAATACTGTTTTAATAACTGGGCTGAGTGGTACTGTTTTAATAACTGGGCTGAGTGGTAACAGAGGAGGAATACTGTTTTAATAACTGGGCTGGTGGTAACAGAGGAGGAATACTGTTTTAATAACTGGGCTGAAACAGAGGAGGAATACTGTTTTAATAACTGGGCTGAGTGGTAACAGAGGAGGGCTGAAACAGAGGAGGAATACTGTTTTAATAACTGGGCTGAGTGGTAACAGAGGAGGAATACTGTTTTAATAACTGGGCTGAGTGGTAACAGAGGAGGAATACTGTTTTAATAACTGGGCTGAGTGGTAACAGAGGAGGAATACTGTTTTAATAACTGGGCTGAGTGGTAACAGAGGAGGAATACTGTTTTAATAACTGGGCTGAGTGGTAACAGAGGAGGAATACTGTTTTAATAACTGGGCTGAGTGGTAACAGAGGAGGAATACTGTTTTAATAACTGGGCTGAGTGGTAACAGAGGAGGAATACTGTTTTAATAACTGGGCTGAGTGGTAACAGAGGAGGAATACTGTTTTAATAACTGGGCTGAGTGGTAACAGAGGAGGAATACTGTTTTAATAACTGGGCTGAGTGGTAACAGAGGAGGAATACTGTTTTAATAACTGGGCTGAGTGGTAACAGAGGAATACTGTTTTAATAACTGGGCTGAAACAGAGGAGGAATACTGTTTTAATAACTGGGCTGAGTGGTAACAGAGGAGGAATACTGTTTTAATAACTGGGCTGAGTGGTAACAGAGGAGGTTTTAATAACTGGGCTGAGTGGTAACAGAGGAGGAATACTGTTTTAATAACTGGGCTGAGTGGTAACAGAGGAGGAATACTGTTTTAATAACTGGGCTGAGTGGTAACAGAGGAAATACTGTTTTAATAACTGGGCTGAGTGGTAACAGAGGAGGAATACTGTTTTAATAACTGGGCTGAGTGGTAACAGAGGAGGAATACTGTTTTAATAACTGGGCTGAGTGGTAACAGAGGAGGAATACTGTTTTAATAACTGGGCTGAGTGGTAACAGAGGAGGAATACTGTTTTAATAACTGGGCTGAGTGGTAACAGAGGAGGAATACTGTTTTAATAACTGGGCTGAGGAGGAATACTGTTTTAATAACTGGGCTGAGTGGTAACAGAGGAAATACTGTTTTAATAACTGGGTGGTAACAGAGGAGGAATACTGTTTTAACAGAGGGTAACAGAGGAATACTGTTTTAATAACTGGGCTGAGTGGTAACAGAGGAGGAATACTGTTTTAATAACTGGGCTGAGTGGTAACAGAGGAGGAATACTGTTTTAATAACTGGGCTGAGTGGTAACAGAGGAGGAATACTGTTTTAATAACTGGGCTGCAGAGGAATACTGTTTTAATACTGTTTTAATAACTGGGCTGGTGGTAACAGAGGAGGAATACTGTTTTAATAACTGGGCTGAGTGGTAACAGAGGAGGAATACTGTTTTAATAATAACTGGGCTGAGTGGTAACAGAGGAGGAATACTGTTTTAATAACTGGAATACTGTTTTAATAACTGGGCTGAGTGGTAACAGAGGAAATACTGTTTTAATAACTGGGCAGAGGAGGAATGTTTTAATAACTGTGGTAACAGAGGAATACTGTTTTAATAACTGGGCTGAGTGGTAACAGAGGAGGAATACTGTTTTAATAACTGGGCTGAGTGGTAACAGAGGAGAATACTGTTTTAATAACTGGGCTGAGTGGTAACAGAGGAGGAATACTGTTTTAATAACTGGGCTGAGTGGTAACAGAGGAGGAATACTGTTTTAATAACTGGGCTGAGTGGTAACAGAGGAGGAATACTGTTTTAATAACTGGGCTGAGTGGTAACAGAGGAGGAATGTTTTAATAACTGTTTAACAGAGGAGGAATACTGTTTTAATAACTGGGCTGAGTGGTAACAGAGGAGGAATACTGTTTTAATAACTGGGCTGAGTGGTAACAGAGGAGGAATACTGTTTTAATAACTGGGCTGAGTGGTAACAGAGGAGGAATACTGTTTTAATAACTGGGCTGAGTGGTAACAGAGGAGGAATACTGTTTTAATAACTGGGCTGAGTGGTAACAGAGGAGGAATACTGTTTTAATAACTGGGCTGAGTGGTAACAGGAGGAATACTGTTTTAATAACTGGGCTGAGTGGTAACAGAGGAGGAATACTGTTTTAATAACTGGGCTGAGTGGTAACAGAGGAATACTGTTTTAATAACTGGGCTGAAACAGAGGAGGAATACTGTTTTAATAACTGGGCTGAGTGGTAACAGAGGAACAGAGGACTGTTTTAATAACTGGGCTTTAACAGAGGAATACTGTTTTAATAACTGGGCTGAGTGGTAACAGAGGAGGAATACTGTTTTAATAACTGGGCTGAGTGGTAACAGAGGAGGAATACTGTTTTAATAACTGGGCTGAGTGGTAACAGAGGAGGAATACTGTTTTAATAACTGGGCTGAGTGGTAACAGAGGAATACTGTTTTAATAACTGGGCTGAGTGGTAACAGAGGAGGAATACTGTTTTAATAACTGGGCTGAGTGGTAACAGAGGAGGAATACTGTTTTAATAACTGGGCTGAGTGGTAACAGAGGAGGAATACTGTTTTAATAACTGGGCTGAGTGGTAACAGAGGAGGAATACTGTTTTAATAACTGGGCTGAGTGGTAACAGAGGAGGAATACTGTTTTAATAACTGGGCTGAGTGGTAACAGAGGAGGAATACTGTTTTAATAACTGGGCTGAGGGTAACAGAGGAGGAATACTGTTTTAATAACTGGGCTGAGTGGTAACAGAGGAGGAAAACTGTTTTAATAACTGGGCTGAGTGGTAACAGAAGAGGAATACTGTTTTAATAACTGGGCTGAGTGGTAACAGAGGAGGAATACTGTTTTAATAACTGGGCTGAGTGGTAACAGAGGAGGAATACTGTTTTAATAACTGGGCTGAGTGGTAACAGAGGAGGAATACTGTTTTAATAACTGGGCTGAGTGGTAACAGAGGAGGAATACTGTTTTAATAACTGGGCTGAGTGGTAACAGAGGAATACTGTTTTAATAACTGGGCTGAGTGGTAACAGAGGAGGAATACTGTTTTAATAACTGGGCTGAGTGGTAACAGAGGAATACTGTTTTAATAACTGGGCTGAGTGGTAACAGAGGAGGAATACTGTTTTAATAACTGGGCTGAGTGGTAACAGAGGAGGAATACTGTTTTAATAACTGGGCTGAGTGGTAACAGAGGAATACTGTTTTAATAACTGGGCTGAGTGGTAACAGAGGAGGAATACTGTTTTAATAACTGGGCTGAGTGGTAACAGAGGAGTTTTAATAACTGAAACAGAGGAGGAATACTGTTTTAATAACTGGGCTGAGTGGTAACAGAGGAGGAAATACTGTTTTAATAACTGGGCTGAGTGGTAACAGAGGAGGAATACTGTTTTAATAACTGGGCTGAGTGGTAACAGAGGAGGAATACTGTTTTAATAACTGGGCTGAGTGGTAACAGAGGAGGAATACTGTTTTAATAACTGGGCTGAGTGGTAACAGAGGAGGAATACTGTTTTAATAACTGGGCTGAGTGGTAACAGAGGAGGAATACTGTTTTAATAACTGGGCTGAGTGGTAACAGAGGAGGAATACTGTTTTAATAACTGGGCTGAGTGGTAACAGAGGAGGAATACTGTTTTAATAACTGGGCTGAGTGGTAACAGAGGAGTTTTAATAACTGGGCTGAATACTGTTTTAATAACTGGGCTGGTGGTAACAGAGGAGGAATACTGTTTTAATAACTGGGCTGAGTGGTAACAGAGGAGGAATACTGTTTTAATAACTGGGCTGAGTGGTAACAGAGGAGGAATACTGTTTTAATAACTGGGCTGGTGGTAACAGAGGAGGAATACTGTTTTAATAACTGGGCTGAGTGGTAACAGAGGAGGAATACTGTTTTAATAACTGGGCTTTAACAGAGGAATAAATAACTGGGCTGAGGAGGAATACTGTTTTAATAACTGGGCTGGTGGTAACAGAGGAGGAATACTGTTTTAATAACTGGGCTGAGTGGTAACAGAGGAGGAATACTGTTTTAATAACTGGGCTGAGTGGTAACAGAGGAGGAATACTGTTTTAATAACTGGGCTGAGTGGTAACAGAGGAGGAATACTGTTTTAATAACTGGGCTGAGTGGTAACAGAGGAGGAATACTGTTTTAATAACTGGGCTGAGTGGTAACAGAGGAGAATACTGTTTTAATAACTGGGCTGAACTGGGCTGAGTGGTAACAGAGGAGGAATACTGTTTTAATAACTGGGCTGAGTGGTAACAGAGGAGGAATACTGTTTTAATAACTGGGCTGTTTTAATAACTGGGTGGTAACAGAGGAGGAATACTGTTTTAATAACTGGGCTGAGTGGTAACAGAGGAGGAATACTGTTTTAATAACTGGGCTGAGTGGTAACAGAGGAGGAATACTGTTTTAATAACTGGGCTGAGTGGTAACAGAGGAGGAATACTGTTTTAATAACTGGGCTGAGTGGTAACAGAGGAATACTGTTTTAATAACTGGGCTGAGTGGTAACAGAGGAATACTGTTTTAATAACTGGGCTGAGTGGTAACAGAGGAATACTGTTTTAATAACTGGGCTGTGTGGTAACAGAGGAATACTGTTTTAATAACTGGGCTGAGTGGTAACAGAGGAGGAATACTGTTTTAATAACTGGGCTGAGTGGTAACAGAGGAGGAATACTGTTTTAATAACTGGGCTGAGTGGTAACAGAGGAGGAATACTGTTTTAATAACTGGGCTGAGTGGTAACTGAGTGGTAACAGAGGAGGAATACTGTTTTAATAACTGGGCTGAGTGGTAACAGAGGAGGAATACTGTTTTAATAACTGGGCTGAGTGGTAACAGAGGAGGAATACTGTTTTAATAACTGGGCTGAGTGGTAACAGAGGAGGAATACTGTTTTAATAACTGGGCTGAGTGGTAACAGAGGAGGAATACTGTTTTAATAACTGGGCTGAGTGGTAACAGAGGAGGAATACTGTTTTAATAACTGGGCTGAGTGGTAACAGAGGAGGAATACTGTTTTAATAACTGGGCTGAGTGGTAACAGAGGAGGAATACTGTTTTAATAACTGGGCTGAGTGGTAACAGAGGAGGAATACTGTTTTAATAACTGGGCTGAGTGGTAACAGAGGAGGAATACTGTTTTAATAACTGGGCTGAGGGTAACAGAGGAGGAATACTGTTTTAATAACTGGGCTGAGTGGTAACAGAGGAATACTGTTTTAATAACTGGGCTGAAACAGAGGAGGACTGTTTTAATAACTGGGCTGAGTGGTAACAGAGGAGGAATACTGTTTTAATAACTGGGCTGAGTGGTAACAGAGGAGGAATACTGTTTTAATAACTGGGCTGAGTGGTAACAGAGGAGGAATACTGTTTTAATAACTGGGCTGAGTGGTAACAGAGGAGGAATACTGTTTTAATAACTGGGCTGAGTGGTAACAGAGGAGGAATACTGTTTTAATAACTGGGCTGAGTGGTAACAGAGGAATACTGTTTTAATAACTGGGCTGAGTGGTAACAGAGGAGGAATACTGTTTTAATAACTGGGCTGAGTGGTAACAGAGGAGGAATACTGTTTTAATAACTGGGCTGAGTGGTAACAGAGGAGGAATACTGTTTTAATAACTGTTTTAATAACTGGGCTGAGTGGTAACAGAGGAGGAATACTGTTTTAATAACTGGGCTGAGTGGTAACAGAGGAGGAATACTGTTTTAATAACTGGGCTGAGTGGTAACAGAGGAGGAATACTGTTTTAATAACTGGGCTGAGTGGTAACAGAGGAATACTGAATACTGTTTTAATAACTGGGCTGAGTGGTAACAGAGGAAATACTGTTTTAATAACTGGGCTGAGTGGTAACAGAGGAAATACTGTTTTAATAACTGGGCTGAGTGGTAACAGAGGAGGAATACTGTTTTAATAACTGGCTGAGTGGTAACAGAGGAGGAATACTGTTTTAATAACTGGGCTGAGTGGTAACAGAGAATACTGTTTTAATAACTGGGCTGAGTGGTAACAGAGGAATACTGTTTTAATAACTGGGCTGAGTGGTAACAGAGGAGGAATACTGTTTTAATAACTGGGCTGAGTGGTAACAGAGGAGGAATACTGTTTTAATAACTGGGCTGAGTGGTAACAGAGGAGGAATACTGTTTTAATAACTGGGCTGAGTGGTAACAGAGGAATACTGTTTTAATAACTGGGCTGAAACAGAGGAAATACTGTTTTAATAACTGGGCTGAGTGGTAACAGAGGAGGAATACTGTTTTAATAACTGGGCTGAGTGGTAACAGAGGAGGAATACTGTTTTAATAACTGGGCTGAGTGGTAACAGAGGAGGAATACTGTTTTAATAACTGGGCTGAGTGGTAACAGAGGAGTAACAGAATACTGTTTTAATAACTGGGCTGAGTGGTAACAGAGGAGGAATACTGTTTTAATAACTGGGCTGAGTGGTAACAGAGGAGGAATACTGTTTTAATAACTGGGCTGAGTGGTAACAGAGGAGGAATACTGTTTTAATAACTGGGCTGAGTGGTAACAGAGGAATACTGTTTTAATAACTGGGCTGAGTGGTAACAGAGGAGGAATACTGTTTTAATAACTGGGCTGAGTGGTAACAGAGGAGGAATACTGTTTTAATAACTGGGCTGAGTGGTAACAGGAGGAATACTGTTTTAATAACTGGGCTGAGTGGTAACAGAGGAGGAATACTGTTTTAATAACTGGGCTGAGTGGTAACAGAGGAGGAATACTGTTTTAATAACTGGGCTGAGTGGTAACAGAGTACTGTTTTAATAACTGGGCTGAGTGGTAACAGAGGAGGAATACTGTTTTAATAACTGGGCTGAGTGGTAACAGAGGAGGAATACTGTTTTAATAACTGGGCTGAGTGGTAACAGAGGAGGAATACTGTTTTAATAACTGGGCTGAGTGGTAACAGAGGAGGAATACTGTTTTAATAACTGGGCTGAGTGGTAACAGAGGAGGAATACTGTTTTAATAACTGGGCTGAGTGGTAACAGAGGAGGAATACTGTTTTAATAACTGGGCTGAGTGGTTTAATAACTGGGCTGAGTGGTAACAGAGGAGGAATACTGTTTTAATAACTGGGCTGAGGGTAACAGAGGAATACTGTTTTAATAACTGGGCTGAGTGGTAACAGAGGAGGAATACTGTTTTAATAACTGGGCTGAGTGGTAACAGAGGAGGAATACTGTTTTAATAACTGGGCTGAGTGGTAACAGAGGAGGAATACTGTTTTAATAACTGGGCTGAGTGGTAACAGAGGAGGAATACTGTTTTAATAACTGGGCTGAGTGGTAACAGAGGAGGAATACTGTTTTAATAACTGGGCTGAGTGGTAACAGAGGAGGAATACTGTTTTAATAACTGGGCTGAGTGGTAACAGAGGAGGAATACTGTTTTAATAACTGGGCTGAGTGGTAACAGAGGAGGAATACTGTTTTAATAACTGGGCTGAGTGGTAACAGAGGAGGAATACTGTTTTAATAACTGGGCTGAGTGGTAACAGAGGAGGAATACTGTTTTAATAACTGGGCTGAGTGGTAACAGAGGAATACTGTTTTAATAACTGGGCTGAGTGGTAACAGAGGAGGAATACTGTTTTAATAACTGGGCTGAGTGGTAACAGAGGAATACTGTTTTAATAACTGGGCTGAGTGGTAACAGAGGAGGAATACTGTTTTTTTAATAACTGGGCTGAGTGGTAACAGAGGAGGAATACTGTTTTAATAACTGGGCTGAGTGGTAACAGAGGAGGAATACTGTTTTAATAACTGGGCTGAGTGGTAACAGAGGAGGAATACTGTTTTAATAACTGGGCTGAGTGGTAACAGAGGAGGAATGGGCTGAGTGGTAACAGAGGAGGAATACTGTTTTAATAACTGGGCTGAGTGGTAACAGAGGAGGAATACTGTTTTAATAACTGGGCTGAGTGGTAACAGAGGAGGAATACTGTTTTAATAACTGGGCTGAGTGGTAACAGAGGAGGAATACTGTTTTAATAACTGGGCTGAGTGGTAACAGAGGAATACTGTTTTAATAACTGGGCTGAGTGGTAACAGAGGAGGAATACTGTTTTAATAACTGGGCTGAGTGGTAACAGAGGAAATACTGTTTTAATAACTGGGCTGAGTGGTAACAGAGGAGGAATACTGTTTTAATAACTGGGCTGAGTGGTAACAGAGGAGGAATACTGTTTTAATAACTGGGCTGAGTGGTAACAGAGGAGGAATACTGTTTTAATAACTGGGCTGAGTGGTAACAGAGGAGGAAATACTGTTTTTTTAATAACTGGGCTGAGTGGTAACAGAGGAGGAATACTGTTTTAATAACTGGGCTGAGTGGTAACAGAGGAATACTGTTTTAATAACTGGGCTGAGTGGTAACAGAGGAGGAATACTGTTTTAATAACTGGGCTGAGTGGTAACAGAGGAATACTGTTTTAATAACTGGGCTGAGTGGTAACAGAGGAGGAATACTGTTTTAATAACTGGGCTGAGTGGTAACAGAGGAGGAATACTGTTTTAATAACTGGGCTGAGTGGTAACAGAGGAGGAATACTGTTTTAATAACTGGGCTGAGTGGTAACAGAGGAGGAATACTGTTTTAATAACTGGGCTGAGTGGTAACAGAGGAAATACTGTTTTAATAACTGGGCTGAGTGGTAACAGAGGAAATACTGTTTTAATAACTGGGCTGAGTGGTAACAGAGGAATACTGTTTTAATAACTGGGCTGAGTGGTAACAGAGGAGGAATACTGTTTTAATAACTGGGTAACAGAGGAGGAATACTGTTTTAATAACTGGGCTGGTGGTAACAGAGGGAATACTGTTTTAATAACTGGGCTGAGTGGTAACAGAGGAGGAATAAATAACAGTGGTAACAGAGAGGAATACTGTTTTAATAACTGGGCTGAGTGGTAACAGAGGAGGAATACTGTTTTAATAACTGGGCTGAGTGGTAACAGAGGAGGAATACTGTTTTAATAACTGGGCTGAGTGGTAACAGAGGAGGAATACTGTTTTAATAACTGGGCTGAGTGGTAACAGAGGAGGAATACTGTTTTAATAACTGGGCTGAGTGGTAACAGAGGAGGAATACTGTTTTAATAACTGGGCTGAGTGGTAACAGAGGAGGAATACTGTTTTAATAACTGGGCTGAGTGGTAACAGAGGAGGAATACTGTTTTAATAACTGGGCTGAGTGGTAACAGAGGAGAGGAGAATACTGTTTTAATAACTGGGCTGAGTGGTAACAGAGGAGGAATACTGTTTTAATAACTGGGCTGAGTGGTAACAGAGGAGGAATACTGTTTTAATAACTGGGCTGAGTGGTAACAGAGGAATACTGTTTTAATAACTGAAACAGAGGAGGAATACTGTTTTAATAACTGGGCTGAGTGGTAACAGAGGAAATAACTGGGCTGTTTTTTTAATAACTGGGCTGAGTGGTAACAGAGGAGGAATACTGTTTTAATAACTGGGCTGAGTGGTAACAGAGGAGGAATACTGTTTTAATAACTGGGCTGAGTGGTAACAGAGGAGTTTTAATAACTGGGCTGAGTGGTAACAGAGGAGGAATACTGTTTTAATAACTGGGCTGAGTGGTAACAGAGGAGGAATACTGTTTTAATAACTGGGCTGAGTGGTAACAGAGGAGGAATACTGTTTTAATAACTGGGCTGAGTGGTAACAGAGGAGGAATACTGTTTTAATAACTGGGCTAAACAGAGGAGGAATACTGTTTTAATAACTGGCTGAGTGGTAACAGAGGAGGAATACTGTTTTAATAACTGGGCTGAGTGGTAACAGAGGAGGTTTTAATAACTGGGCTTTAACAGAGGAGGAATACTGTTTTAATAACTGGGCTGAGTGGTAACAGAGGAGTTTTAATAACTGGGCTGAGTGGTAACAGAGGAGGAATACTGTTTTAATAACTGGGCTGAGTGGTAACAGAGGAGGAATACTGTTTTAATAACTGGGCTGAGTGGTAACAGAGGAGGAATACTGTTTTAATAACTGGGAGGAGGAATACTGTTTTAATAACTGGGCTGAGTGGTAACAGAGGAATACTGTTTTAATAACTGGGCTGAGTGGTAACAGAGGAGGAATACTGTTTTAATAACTGGGCTGAGTGGTAACAGAGGAGGAATACTGTTTTAATAACTGGGCTGAGTGGTAACAGAGGAGGAATACTGTTTTAATAACTGGGCTGAGTGGTAACAGAGGAGGAATACTGTTTTAATAACTGGGCTGAGTGGTAACAGAGGAGGAATACTGTTTTAATAACTGGGCTGAGTGGTAACAGAGGAGGAATACTGTTTTAATAACTGGGCTGAGTGGTAACAGAGGAGGAATACTGTTTTAATAACTGGGCTGAGTGGTAACAGAGGAGGAATACTGTTTTAATAACTGGGCTGAGTGGTAACAGAGGAATACTGTTTTAATAACTGGGCTGAGTGGTAACAGAGGAGGAATACTGTTTTAATAACTGGGCTGAGTGGTAACAGAGGAGGAATACTGTTTTAATAACTGGGCTGAGTGGTAACAGAGGAGGAATACTGTTTTAATAACTGGGCTGAGTGGTAACAGAGGAGGAATACTGTTTTAATAACTGGGCTGAGGTAACAGAGGAATACTGTTTTAATAACTGGGCTGAGTGGTAACAGAGGACTGTTTTAATAACTGGGCTGAGAATACTGTTTTAATAACTGGGCTGAGTGGTAACAGAGGAGGAATACTGTTTTAATAACTGGGCTGAGTGGTAACAGAGGAGGAATACTGTTTTAATAACTGGGCTGAGTGGTAACAGAGGAATACTGTTTTAATAACTGGGCTGAGTGGTAACAGAGGAGGAATACTGTTTTAATAACTGGGCTGAGTGGTAACAGAGGAGGAATACTGTTTTAATAACTGGGCTGAGTGGTAACAGAGGAGGAAACAGAGGAATACTGTTTTAATAACTGGGCTGAGTGGTAACAGAGGAGGAATACTGTTTTAATAACTGGGCTGAGTGGTAACAGAGGAATACTGTTTTAATAACTGGGCTGAGTGGTAACAGAGGAGGAATACTGTTTTAATAACTGGGCTGAGTGGTAACAGAGGTTTTAATAACTGGGCTGAGTGGTAATACTGTTTTAATAACTGGGCTGAGTGGTAACAGAGGAGGAATACTGTTTTAATAACTGGGCTGAGTGGTAACAGAGGAGGAATACTGTTTTAATAACTGGGCTGAGTGGTAACAGAGGAGGAATACTGTTTTAATAACTGGGCTGAGTGGTAACAGAGGAGGAATACTGTTTTAATAACTGGGCTGAGTGGTAACAGAGGAGGAATACTGTTTTAATAACTGGGCTGAGTGGTAACAGAGGAGGAATACTGTTTTAATAACTGGGCTGAGTGGTAACAGAGGAGGAATACTGTTTTAATAACTGGTGGTAACAGAGGAATGGTTTTAATAACTGGGCTGAGTGGTAGAGGAATACTGTTTTAATAACTGGGCTGAGTGGTAACAGAGGAGGAATACTGTTTTAATAACTGGGCTGAGTGGTAACAGAGGAGGAATACTGTTTTAATAACTGGGCTGAACAGAGGAGGAATACTGTTTTAATAACTGGGCTGAGTGGTAACAGAGGAGGAATACTGTTTTAATAACTGGGCTGAGTGGTAACAGAGGAGGAATACTGTTTTAATAACTGGGCTGAGTGGTAACAGAGGAGGGTAACACTGTTTTAATAACTGGGCTGAGTGGTAACAGAGGAGGAACAGAGGAATACTGTTTTAATAACTGGGCTGAGTGGTAACAGAGGAGGAATACTGTTTTAATAACTGGGCTGAGTGGTAACAGAGGAGGAATACTGTTTTAATAACTGGGCTGAGTGGTAACAGAGGGAATACTGTTTTAATAACTGGGCTGAGTGGTAACAGAGGAGGAATACTGTTTTAATAACTGGGCTGAGTGGTAACAGAGGTTTTAATAACTGGGCTGAGTGGTAACAGAGGAGGAATACTGTTTTAATAACTGGGCTGAGTGGTAACAGAGGAGGAATACTGTTTTAATAACTGGGCTGGTGGTAACAGAGGAGAATACTGTTTTAATAACTGGGCTGGTGGTAACAGAGGAGGAATACTGTTTTAATAACTGGGAGTGGTAACAGAGGAGGAATACTGTTTTAATAACTGTGGTGGTAACAGAGGAGGAATACTGTTTTAATAACTGGGCTGAGTGGTAACAGAGGAGGAATACTGTTTTAATAACTGGGCTGAGTGGTGGTAACAGAGTGGTAACAGGGAATACTGTTTTAATAACTGGGCTGAGTGGTAACAGAGGAGGAATACTGTTTTAATAACTGGGCTGAGTGGTAACAGAGGAGGAATACTGTTTTAATAACTGGGCTGAGTGGTAACAGAGGAGGAATACTGTTTTAATAACTGGGCTGAGTGGTAACAGAGGAGGAATACTGTTTTAATAACTGGGCTGAGTGGTAACAGAGGAGGAATACTGTTTTAATAACTGGGCTGAGTGGTAACAGAGGAGGAATACTGTTTTAATAACTGGGCTGAGTGGTAACAGAGGAGGAATACTGTTTTAATAACTGGGCTGAGTGGTAACAGAGGAGGAATACTGTTTTAATAACTGGGCTGAGTGGTAACAGAGGAGGAATACTGTTTTAATAACTGGGCTGAGTGGTAACAGAGGAGGAATACTGTTTTAATAACTGGGCTGAGTGGTAACAGAGGAGGAATACTGTTTTAATAACTGGGCTGAGTGGTAACAGAGGAGGAATACTGTTTTAATAACTGGGCTGAGTGGTAACAGAGGAGGAATACTGTTTTAATAACTGGGCTGAGTGGTAACAGAGGTTTTAATAACTGGGCTGACTGTTTTAATAACTGGGCTGAGTGGTAACAGAGGAATACTGTTTTAATAACTGGGCTGAGTGGTAACAGAGGAATACTGTTTTAATAACTGGGCTGAGTGGTAACAGAGGAGGAATACTGTTTTAATAACTGGGCTAAATAACTGGGCTGAGTGGTAACAGAGGAGGAATACTGTTTTAATAACTGGGCTGAGTGGTAACAGAGGAGGAATACTGTTTTAATAACTGGGCTGAGTGGTAACAGAGGAGGAATACTGTTTTAATAACTGGGCTGAGTGGTAACAGAGGAGGAATACTGTTTTAATAACTGTTTTAACAGAGGAGGAATACTGTTTTAATAACTGGGCTGAGTGGTAACAGAGGAATACTGTTTTAATAACTGGGCTGAGTGGTAACAGAGGAATACTGTTTTAATAACTGAAACAGAGGAATACTGTTTTAATAACTGGGCTGAGTGGTAACAGAGGAATACTGTTTTAATAACTGGGCTGAGTGGTAACAGAGGAGGAATACTGTTTTAATAACTTGGCTGAGTGGTAACAGAGGAGGAATACTGTTTTAATAACTGGGCTGAGTGGTAACAGAGGAGGAATACTGTTTTAACTGGGCTGATAACTGTTTTAATAACTGGGCTGAGTGGTAACAGAGGAGGAATACTGTTTTAATAACTGGGCTGAGTGGTAACAGAGGAATACTGTTTTAATAACTGTTTTAAATAACTGGGCTGAGTGGTAACAGAGGAGGAATACTGTTTTAATAACTGGGCTGAGTGGTAACAGAGGAGGAATACTGTTTTAATAACTGGGCTGAGTGGTAACAGAGGAGGAATACTGTTTTAATAACTGGGCTGAGTGGTAACAGAGGAGGAATAACTGTTTTAATAACTGGGCTGAGTGGTAACAGAGGAATACTGTTTTAATAACTGGGCTTTTAATAACTGGGCTGAGTGGTAACAGAGGAGGAATACTGTTTTAATAACTGGGCTGAGTGGTAACAGAGGAGGAATACTGTTTTAATAACTGGGCAGAGGAGTTTTAATAACTGGGCTGAAACAGAGGAGGAATACTGTTTTAATAACTGGGCTGAGTGGTAACAGAGGAGGAATACTGTTTTAATAACTGGGCTGAGTGGTAACAGAGGAGGAATACTGTTTTAATAACTGGGCTGAGTGGTAACAGAGGAGGAATACTGTTTTAATAACTGGGCTGAGTGGTAACAGAGGAGGAATACTGTTTTAATAACTGGGCTGAGTGGTAACAGAGGAGGAATACTGTTTTAATAACTGGGCTGAGTGGTAACAGAGGAGGAATACTGTTTTAATAACTGGGCTGAGTGGTAACAGAGGAGGAATACTGTTTTAATAACTGGGCTGAGTGGTAACAGAGGAGGAATACTGTTTTAATAACTGGGCTGAGTGGTAACAGAGGAGGAATACTGTTTTAATAACTGGGCTGAGTGGTAACAGAGGAGGAATACTGTTTTAATAACTGGGCTGAGTGGTAACAGAGGAGGAATACTGTTTTAATAACTGGGCTGAGTGGTAACAGAGGAGGAATACTGTTTTAATAACTGGGCTGAATGGTAACAGAGGAGGAATACTGTTTTAATAACTGGGCTGAGTGGTAACAGAGGAGGAATACTGTTTTAATAACTGGGCTGAGTGGTAACAGAGAGGAATACTGTTTTAATAACTGGGCTGAGTGGTAACAGAGGAGGAATACTGTTTTAATAACTGGGCTGAGTGGTAACAGAGGAGGAATACTGTTTTAATAACTGGGCTGAGTGGTAACAGAGGAGGAATACTGTTTTAATAACTGGGCTGAGTGGTAACAGAGGAGGAATACTGTTTTAATAACTGGGCTGAGTGGTAACAGAGGAGGAATACTGTTTTAATAACTGGGCTGAGTGGTAACAGAGGAGGAATACTGTTTTAATAACTGGGCTGAGTGGTAACAGAGGAGGAATACTGTTTTAATAACTGGGCTGAGTGGTAACAGAGGGAATACTGTTTTAATAACTGGGCTGAGTGGTAACAGAGGAGAATACTGTTTTAATAACTGGGCTGAGTGGTAACAGAGGTTTTAATAACTGGGCTGAGTGGTAACAGAGGAAATACTGTTTTAATAACTGGGCTGAGTGGTAAGGAGGAATACTGTTTTAATAACTGGGCTGAGTGGTAACAGAGGAGGAATACTGTTTTAATAACTGGGCTGAGTGGTAACAGAGGAGGAATACTGTTTTAATAACTGGGCTGAGTGGTAACAGAGGAGGAATACTGTTTTAATAAATAACTGGGCTGAGTGGTAACAGAGGAGGAATACTGTTTTAATAACTGAGTGGTAACAGAGGAGGAATACTGTTTTAATAACTGGGCTGAGTGGTAACAGAGGAGGAATACTGTTTTAATAACTGGGCTGAGTGGTAACAGAGGAGGAATACTGTTTTAATAACTGGGCTGAGTGGTAACAGAGGAGGAATACTGTTTTAATAACTGGGCTGAGTGGTAACAGAGGAATACTGTTTTAATAACTGGGCTGAGTGGTAACAGAGGAATACTGTTTTAATAACTGGGCTGAGTGGTAACAGAGGAATACTGTTTTAATAACTGGGCTGAGTGGTAACAGAGGAGGAATACTGTTTTAATAACTGGGCTGAGTGGTAACAGAGGAGGAATACTGTTTTAATAACTGGGCTGAGTGGTAACAGAGGAGGAATACTGTTTTAATAACTGGGCTGAGTGGTAACAGAGGAGGAATACTGTTTTAATAACTGGGCTGAGTGGTAACAGAGGAGGAATACTGTTTTAATAACTGGGCTGAGTGTTTTAATAACTGGGCTGAGTGGTAACAGAGGAGGAATACTGTTTTAATAACTGGGCTGAGTGGTAACAGAGGAGGAATACTGTTTTAATAACTGGGCTGAGTGGTAACAGAGGAAATACTGTTTTAATAACTGGGCTGAGTGGTAACAGAGGAGGAATACTGTTTTAATAACTGGGCTGAGTGGTAACAGAGGAAATACTGTTTTAATAACTGGGCTGAGTGGTAACAGAGGAGGAATACTGTTTTAATAACTGGGCTGAGTGGTAACAGAGGAGTTTTAATAACTGGGCTGAAACAGAGGAATACTGTTTTAATAACTGGGCTGAGTGGTAACAGAGGAGGAATACTGTTTTAATAACTGGGCTGAGTGGTAACAGAGGAGGAATACTGTTTTAATAACTGGGCTGAGTGGTAACAGAGGAATACTGTTTTAATAACTGGGCTGAGTGGTAACAGAGAGGAATACTGTTTTAATAACTGGGCTGAGTGGTAACAGAGGAGGAATACTGTTTTAATAACTGGGCTGAGTGGTAACAGAGGAAATACTGTTTTGGGCTGAGTGGTAACAGAGGAGGAATACTGTTTTAATAACTGGGCTGAGTGGTAACAGAGGAGGAAACTGTTTTAATAACTGGGCTGAGTGGTAACAGAGGAGGAATACTGTTTTAATAACTGGGCTGAGTGGTAACAGAGAGGAATACTGTTTTAATAACTGTTTAACAGAGGAGGAATACTGTTTTAATAACTGGGCTGAGTGGTAACAGAGGAATACTGTTTTAATAACTGGGCTGAGTGGTAACAGAGGAGGAATACTGTTTTAATAACTGGGCTGAGTGGTAACAGAGGAGGAATACTGTTTTAATAACTGGGCTGAGTGGTAACAGAGGAGGAATACTGTTTTAATAACTGGGCTGAGTGGTAACAGAGGAGGAATACTGTTTTAATAACTGGGCTGAGTGGTAACAGAGGAGGAATACTGTTTTAATAACTGGGCTGAGTGGTAACAGAGGAATACTGTTTTAATAACTGGGCTGAGTGGTAACAGAGGAGGAATACTGTTTTAATAACTGGGCTGAGTGGTAACAGGAGGAATACTGTTTTAATAACTGGGCTGAGTGGTAACAGAGGAGGAATACTGTTTTAATAACTGGGCTGAGTGGTAACAGAGGAGGAATACTGTTTTAATAACTGGGCTGAGTGGTAACAGAGGAGGAATACTGTTTTAATAACTGGGCTGAGTGGTAACAGAGGAGGAATACTGTTTTAATAACTGGGCTGAGTGGTAACAGAGGAATACTGTTTTAATAACTGGGCTGAGTGGTAACAGAATAACTGGGCTGAGGAATACTGTTTTAATAACTGGGCTGAGTGGTAACAGAGGAGGAATACTGTTTTAATAATAAACTACTGTTTTAATAACTGGGCTGAGTGGTAACAGAGGAATACTGTTTTAATAACTGGGCTGAGTGGTAACAGAGGAGGAATACTGTTTTAATAACTGGGCTGAGTGGTAACAGAGGAGGAATACTGTTTTAATAACTGGGCTGAGTGGTAACAGAGGAGGAATACTGTTTTAATAACTGGGCTGAGTGGTAACAGAGGAGGAATACTGTTTTAATAACTGGGCTGAGTGGTAACAGAGGAATACTGTTTTAATAACTGGGCTGAGTGGTAACAGAGGAGGAATACTGTTTTAATAACTGGGCTGAGTGGTAACAGAGGAGGAATACTGTTTTAATAACTGGGCTGAGTGGTAACAGAGGAGGAATACTGTTTTAATAACTGGGCTGAGTGGTAACAGAGGAGGAATACTGTTTTAATAACTGGGCTGAGTGGTAACAGAGGAGGAATACTGTTTTAATAACTGAGGTTTTAATGAGCTGAGTGGTAACAGAGGAGGAATACTGTTTTAATAACTGGGCTGAGTGGTAACAGAGGAGGAATACTGTTTTAATAACTGGGCTGAGTGGTAACAGAGGAGGAATACTGTTTTAATAACTGGGCTGAGTGGTAACAGAGGAGGAATACTGTTTTAATAACTGGGCTGGTGGTTTTAACAGAGGAGGAATACTGTTTTAATAACTGGGCTGAGTGGTAACAGAGGAGGAATACTGTTTTAATAACTGGGCTGAGTGGTAAATAACTGGGCTGAGTGGTAACAGAGGAGGAATGTTTTAATAACTGGGCTGAGTGGTAACAGAGGAGGAATACTGTTTTAATAACTGGGCTGAGTGGTAACAGAGGAGGAATACTGTTTTAATAACTGGGCTGAGTGGTAACAGAGGAGGAATACTGTTTTAATAACTGGGCTGAGTGGTAACAGAGGAGGAATACTGTTTTAATAACTGGGCTGAGTGGTAACAGAGGAATACTGTTTTAATAACTGGGCTGAGTGGTAACAGAGGAGTTTTAATACTGTTTTAATAACTGGGCTGAGTGGTAACAGAGGAGGAATACTGTTTTAATAACTGGGCTGAGTGGTAACAGAGGAGGAATACTGTTTTAATAACTGGGCTGAGTGGTAACAGAGGAAATACTGTTTTAATAACTGGGCTGAGTGGTAACAGAGGAGGAATACTGTTTTAATAACTGGGCTGAGTGGTAACAGAGGAGGAATACTGTTTTAATAACTGGGCTGAGTGGTAACAGAGGAGGAATACTGTTTTAATAACTGGGCTGAGTGGTAACAGAGGAATACTGTTTTAATAACTGGGCTGAGTGGTAACAGAGGAATACTGTTTTAATAACTGGGCTGAGTGGTAACAGAGGAGGAATACTGTTTTAATAACTGGGCTGAGTGGTAACAGAGGAGGAATACTGTTTTAATAACTGGGCTGAGTGGTAACAGAGGAGGAATACTGTTTTAATAACTGGGCTGAGTGGTAACAGAGGAGGAATACTGTTTTAATAACTGGGCTGAGTGGTAACAGAGGAATACTGTTTTAATAACTGGGCTGAGTGGTAACAGAGGAATACTGTTTTAATAACTGGGCTGAGTGGTAACAGAGGAATACTGTTTTAATAACTGGGCTGAGTGGTAACAGAGGAGGAATACTGTTTTAATAACTGGGCTGAGTGGTAACAGAGGAGGAATACTGTTTTAATAACTGGGCTGAGTGGTAACAGAGGAGGAATACTGTTTTAATAACTGGGCTGAGTGGTAACAGAGGAATACTGTTTTAATAACTGGGCTGAGTGGTAACAGAGGAGGAATACTGTTTTAATAACTGGGCTGAGTGGTAACAGAGGAGGAATACTGTTTTAATAACTGGGCTGAGTGGTAACAGAGGAGGAATACTGTTTTAATAACTGGGCTGAGTGGTAACAGAGGAGGAATACTGTTTTAATAACTGGGCTGAGTGGTAACAGAGGTTTTAAACAGAGGAATACTGTTTTAATAACTGGGGGCTGAGTGGTAACAGAGGAGGAATACTGTTTTAATAACTGGGCTGAGTGGTAACAGAGGAGGAATACTGTTTTAATAACTGGGCTGAGTGGTAACAGAGGAGGAATACTGTTTTAATAACTGGGCTGAGTGGTAACAGAGGAATACTGTTTTAATAACTGGGCTGAGTGGTAACAGAGGAGGAATACTGTTTTAATAACTGGGCTGAGTGGTAACAGAGGAATACTGTTTTAATAACTGGGCTGAGTGGTAACAGAGGAGGAATACTGTTTTAATAACTGGGCTGAGTGGTAACAGAGGAGGAATACTGTTTTAATAACTGGGCTGAGTGGTAACAGAGGAGGAATACTGTTTTAATAACTGGGCTGAGTGGTAACAGAGGAATACTGTTTTAATAACTGGGCTGAGTGGTAACAGAGGAATACTGTTTTAATAACTGGGCTGAGTGGTAACAGAGGAGGAATACTGTTTTAATAACTGGGCTGAGTGGTAACAGAGGAGGAATACTGTTTTAATAACTGGGCTGAGTGGTAACAGAGGAGGAATACTGTTTTAATAACTGGGCTGAGTGGTAACAGAGGAGGAATGTTTTAATAACTGGGCTGAGTGGTAACAGAGGAGGAATACTGTTTTAATAACTGGGCTGAGTGGTAACAGAGGAGGAATAACTGTTTTAATAACTGGGCTGAGTGGTAACAGAGGAGGAATACTGTTTTAATAACTGGGCTGAGTGGTAACAGAGGAGGAATACTGTTTTAATAACTGGGCTGAGTGGTAACAGAGGAGGAATACTGTTTTAATAACTGGGCTGAGTGGTAACAGAGGAGGAATACTGTTTTAATAACTGGGCTGAGTGGTAACAGAGGAGGAATACTGTTTTAATAACTGGGCTGAGTGGTAACAGAGGAATACTGTTTTAATAACTGGGCTGAGTGGTAACAGAGGAATACTGTTTTAATAACTGGGCTGAAACAGAGGAGGAATACTGTTTTAATAACTGGGCTGAGTGGTAACAGAGGAGGAATACTGTTTTAATAACTGGGCTGAGTGGTAACAGAGGAATACTGTTTTAATAACTGGGCTGAGTGGTAACAGAAGAGGAATACTGTTTTAATAACTGGGCTGAGTGGTAACAGAGGAATACTGTTTTAATAACTGGGCTGAGTGGTAACAGAGGAGGAATACTGTTTTAATAACTGGGCTGAGTGGTAACAGAGAATACTGTTTTAATAACTGGGCTGAGTGGTAACAGAGGAGGAATACTGTTTTAATAACTGGGCTGAGTGGTAACAGAGGAGGAATACTGTTTTAATAACTGGGCTGAGTGGTAACAGAGGAGGAATACTGTTTTAATAACTGGGCTGAGTGGTAACAGAGTACTGTTTTAATAACTGGGCTGAGTGGTAACAGAGGAATACTGTTTTAATAACTGGGCTGAGTGGTAACAGAGGAGGAATACTGTTTTAATAACTGGGCTGAGTGGTAACAGAGGAGGAATACTGTTTTAATAACTGGGCTGAGTGGTAACAGAGGAGGAATACTGTTTTAATAACTGGGCTGAGTGGTAACAGAGGAGGAATACTGTTTTAATAACTGGGCTGAGTGGTAACAGAGGAGGAATACTGTTTTAATAACTGGGCTGAGTGGTAACAGAGGAGGAACAGAGGAATACTGTTTTAATAACTGGGCTGAGTGGTAACAGAGGAGGGAATACTGTTTTAATAACTGGGCTGAGTGGTAACAGAGGAGGAATACTGTTTTAATAACTGGGCTGAGTGGTAACAGAGGAGGAATACTGTTTTAATAACTGGGCTGAGTGGTAACAGAGGAGGAATACTGTTTTAATAACTGGGCTGAGTGGTAACAGAGGAGGTTTTAATACTGTTTTAATAACTTTTAATAACTGCTGAGTGGTAACAGAGGAGGAATACTGTTTTAATAACTGGGCTGAGTGGTAACAGAGGAGGAATACTGTTTTAATAACTGGGCTGAGTGGTAACAGAGGAGGAATACTGTTTTAATAACTGGGCTGAGTGGTAACAGAGGAGGAATACTGTTTTAATAACTGGGCTGAGTGGTAACAGAGAGGAATACTGTTTTAATAACTGGGCTGAGTGGTAACAGAGGAGGAATACTGTTTTAATAACTGGGCTGAGTGGTAACAGAGGAGGAATACTGTTTTAATAACTGGGCTGAGTGGTAACAGAGGAGGAATACTGTTTTAATAACTGGGCTGAGTGGTAACAGAGGAGGAATACTGTTTTAATAACTGGGCTGAGTGGTAACAGAGGAGGAATACTGTTTTAATAACTGGGCTGAGTGGTAACAGAGGAGGAATACTGTTTTAATAACTGGGCTGAGTGGTAACAGAGGAGGAATACTGTTTTAATAACTGGGCTGAGTGGTAACAGAGGAGGAATACTGTTTTAATAACTGGGCTGAGTGGTAACAGAGGAGGAATACTGTTTTAATAACTGGGCTGAGTGGTAACAGAGGAGGAATACTGTTTTAATAACTGGGCTGAGTGGTAACAGAGGAGGAATACTGTTTTAATAACTGGGCTGAGTGGTAACAGAGGGAATACTGTTTTAATAACTGGGCTGAGTGGTAACAGAGGAATACTGTTTTAATAACTGGGCTGAGTGGTAACAGAGGAATACTGTTTTAATAACTGGGCTGAGTGGTAACAGAGGAATACTGTTTTAATAACTGGGCTGAGTGGTAACAGAGGAATACTGTTTTAATAACTGGGCTGAGTGGTAACAGAGGAGGAATACTGTTTTAATAACTGGGCTGAGTGGTAACAGAGGAATACTGTTTTAATAACTGGGCTGAGTGGTAACAGAGGAATACTGTTTTAATAACTGGGCTGAGTGGTAACAGAGGAGGAATACTGTTTTAATAACTGGGCTGAGTGGTAACAGAGGAGGAATACTGTTTTAATAACTGGGCTGAGTGGTAACAGAGGAATACTGTTTTAATAACTGGGCTGAGGAAGAGGAATACTGTTTTAATAACTGGGCTGAAACTACTGTTTTAATAACTGGGCTGAGTGGTAACAGAGGAGGAATACTGTTTTAATAACTGGGCTGAGTGGTAACAGAGGAGGAATACTGTTTTAATAACTGGGCTGAGTGGTAACAGAGGAGGAATACTGTTTTAATAACTGGGCTGAGTGGTAACAGAGGAGGAATACTGTTTTAATAACTGGGCTGAGTGGTAACAGAGGAGGAATACTGTTTTAATAACTGGGCTGAGTGGTAACAGAGGAGGAATACTGTTTTAATAACTGGGCTGAGTGGTAACAGAGAGAATACTGTTTTAATAACTGGGCTGGTGGTAACAGAGGAGGAATACTGTTTTAATAACTGGGCTGAGTGGTAACAGAGGAGGAATACTGTTTTAATAACTGGGCTGAGTGGTAACAGAGGAGGAATACTGTTTTAATAACTGGGCTGAGTGGTAACAGAGGAGGAATACTGTTTTAATAACTGGGCTGAGTGGTACTGTTTTAATAACTGGGCTGAGTGGTAACAGAGGAATACTGTTTTAATAACTGGGCTGAGTGGTAACAGAGGTAGGAGGAATACTGTTTTAATAACTGGGCTGAGTGGTAACAGAGGAGGAATACTGTTTTAATAACTGGGCTGAGTGGTAACAGAGGAATACTGTTTTAATAACTGGGCTGAGTGGTAACAGAGGAGGAATACTGTTTTAATAACTGGGCTGAGTGGTAACAGAGGAATACTGTTTTAATAACTGGGCTGAGTGGTAACAGAGGAGGAATACTGTTTTAATAACTGGGCTGAGTGGTAACAGAGGAGGAATACTGTTTTAATAACTGGGCTGAGTGGTAACAGAGGAGGAATACTGTTTTAATAACTGGGCTGAGTGGTAACAGAGGAGGAATACTGTTTTAATAACTGGGCTGAGTGGTAACAGAGGAGGAATACTGTTTTAATAACTGGGCTGAGTGGTAACAGAGGAGGAATACTGTTTTAATAACTGGGCTGAGTGGTAACAGAGGAGGAATACTGTTTTAATAACTGGGCTGAGTGGTAACAGAGGAGGATACTGTTTTAATAACTGGGCTGAGTGGTAACAGAGGAATACTGTTTTAATAACTGGGCTGAGTGGTAACAGAGGAGGAATACTGTTTTAATAACTGGGCTGAGTGGTAACAGAGGAGGAATACTGTTTTAATAACTGGGCTGAGTGGTAACAGAGGAGGAATACTGTTTTAATAACTGGGCTGAGTGGTAACAGAGGAGGAATACTGTTTTAATAACTGGGCTGAGTGGTAACAGAGGAGGAATACTGTTTTAATAACTGGGCTGAGTGGTAACAGAGGAGGAATACTGTTTTAATAACTGGGCTGAGTGGTAACAGAGGAGGAATACTGTTTTAATAACTGGGCTGAGTGGTAACAGAGGAATACTGTTTTAGGAATACTGTTTTAATAACTGGGCTGAGTGGTAACAGAGGAGGAATACTGTTTTAATAACTGGGCTGAGTGGTAACAGAGGAGGTTTTTTTAATAACTGGGCTGAGTGGTAACAGAGGAATACTGTTTTAATAACTGGGCTGAGTGGTAACAGAGGAGGAATACTGTTTTAATAACTGGGCTGAGTGGTAACAGAGGAGGAATACTGTTTTAATAACTGGGCTGAGTGGTAACAGAGGAGGAATACTGTTTTAATAACTGGGCTGAGTGGTAACAGAGGAGGAATACTGTTTTAATAACTGGGCTGAGTGGTAACAGAGGAGGAATACTGTTTTAATAACTGGGCTGAGTGGTAACAGAGGAGGAATACTGTTTTAATAACTGGGCTGGTAACAGAGGAGGAATACTGTTTTAATAACTGGGCTGAGTGGTAACAGAGGAGGAATACTGTTTTAATAACTGGGCTGAGTGGTAACAGAGGAGGAATACTGTTTTAATAACTGGGCTGAGTGGTAACAGAGGAGGAATACTGTTTTAATAACTGGGCTGAGTGGTAACAGAGGAATACTGTTTTAATAACTGGGCTGAGTGGTAACAGAGGAGGAATACTGTTTTAATAACTGGGCTGAGTGGTAACAGAGGAGGAATACTGTTTTAATAACTGGGCTGAGTGGTAACAGAGGAATACTGTTTTAATAACTGGGCTGAGTGGTAACAGAGGAATACTGTTTTAATAACTGGGCTGAGTGGTAACAGAGGAGGAATACTGTTTTAATAACTGGGCTGAGTGGTAACAGAGGAGGAATACTGTTTTAATAACTGGGCTGAGTGGTAACAGAGGAGGAATACTGTTTTAATAACTGGGCTGAGTGGTAACAGAGGAGGAATACTGTTTTAATAACTGGGCTGAGTGGTAACAGAGGAGGAATACTGTTTTAATAACTGGGCTGAGTGGTAACAGAGGAGGAATACTGTTTTAATAACTGGGCTGAGTGGTAACAGAGGAGGAAAAATAACTGTTTTAATAGAGGAGGAATACTGTTTTAATAACTGGGCTGAGTGGTAACAGAGGAGGAAAACTGTTTTAATAACTGGGCTGAGTGGTAACAGAAGAGGAATACTGTTTTAATAACTGGGCTGAGTGGTAACAGAGGAATACTGTTTTAATAACTGGGCTGAGTGGTAACAGAGGAGGAATACTGTTTTAATAACTGGGCTGAGTGGTAACAGAGGAGGAAAACTGTTTTAATAACTGGGCTGAGTGGTAACAGAAGAGGAATACTGTTTTAATAACTGGGCTGAGTGGTAACAGAGGAGGAATACTGTTTTAATAACTGGGCTGAGTGGTAACAGAGGAGGAATACTGTTTTAATAACTGGGCTGAGTGGTAACAGAGGAGGAATACTGTTTTAATAACTGGGCTGAGTGGTAACAGAGGAGGAATACTGTTTTAATAACTGGGCTGAGTGGTAACAGAGGAGGAATACTGTTTTAATAACTGGGCTGAGTGGTAACAGAGGAGGAATACTGTTTTAATAACTGGGCTGAGTGGTAACAGAGGAGGAATACTGTTTTAATAACTGGGCTGAGTGGTAACAGAGGAATACTGTTTTAATAAACTGTTTTAATAACTGGGCTGAGTGGTAACAGAGGAGGAATACTGTTTTAATAACTGGGCTGAGTGGTAACAGAGGAGGAATACTGTTTTAATAACTGGGCTGAGTGGTAACAGAGGAGGAATACTGTTTTAATAACTGGGCTGAGTGGTAACAGAGGGAATACTGTTTTAATAACTGGGCTGAGTGGTAACAGAGGAGGAATACTGTTTTAATAACTGGGCTGGGAGTGGTAACAGAGGAGGAAAACTGTTTTAATAACTGGGCTGAGTGGTAACAGAAGAGGAATACTGTTTTAATAACTGGGCTGAGTGGTAACAGAGGAATACTGTTTTAATAACTGGGCTGAGTGGTAACAGAGGAGGAATACTGTTTTAATAACTGGGCTGAGTGGTAACAGAGGAATACTGTTTAACTGGGCTGAGTGGTAACAGAGGAGGAATACTGTTTTAATAACTGGGCTGAGTGGTAACAGAGGAGGAATACTGTTTTAATAACTGGGCTGAGTGGTAACAGAGGAGGAATACTGTTTTAATAACTGGGCTGAGTGGTAACAGAGGAGGAATACTGTTTTAATAACTGGGCTGAGTGGTAACAGAGGAGGAATACTGTTTTAATAACTGGGCTGAGTGGTAACAGAGGAGGAATACTGTTTTAATAACTGGGCTGAGTGGTAACAGAAGAGGAATACTGTTTTAATAACTGGGCTGAGTGGTAACAGAGGAATACTGTTTTAACTAACAGAGGAATGTTTTAATAACTGGCTGAGTGGTAACAGAGGAATACTGTTTTAATAACTGGGCTGAGTGGTAACAGAGGAAATACTGTTTTAATAACTGGGCTGAGTGGTAACAGAGGAGGAATACTGTTTTAATAACTGGGCTGAGTGGTAACAGAGGAGGAATACTGTTTTAATAACTGGGCTGAGTGGTAACAGAGGAGGAATACTGTTTTAATAACTGGGCTGAGTGGTAACAGAGGAGGAATACTGTTTTAATAACTGGGCTGAGTGGTAACAGAGGAGGAATACTGTTTTAATAACTGGGCTGAGTGGTAACAGAGGAGGAATACTGTTTTAATAACTGGGCTGAGTGGTAACAGAGGAATACTGTTTTAATAACTGGGCTGAGTGGTAACAGAGGAGGAATACTGTTTTAATAACTGGGCTGAGTGGTAACAGAGGAGGAATACTGTTTTAATAACTGGGCTGAGTGGTAACAGAGGAGGAATACTGTTTTAATAACTGGGCTGAGTGGTAACAGAGGAGGAATACTGTTTTAATAACTGGGCTGAGTGGTAACAGAGGAGGAATACTGTTTTAATAACTGGGCTGAGTGGTAACAGAGGAGGAATACTGTTTTAATAACTGGGCTGAGTGGTAACAGAGGAGGAATACTGTTTTAATAACTGGGCTGAGTGGTAACAGAGGAGGAATACTGTTTTAATAACTGGGCTGAGTGGTAACAGAGGAGGAATACTGTTTTAATAACTGGGCTGAGTGGTAACAGAGGAAAACTGTTTTAATAACTGGGCTGAGTGGTAACAGAAGAGGAATACTGTTTTAATAACTGGGCTGAGTGGTAACAGAGGAATACTGTTTTAATAACTGGGCTGAGTGGTAACAGAGGAGGAATACTGTTTTAATAACTGGGCTGAGTGGTAACAGAGGAGGAATACTGTTTTAATAACTGGGCTGAGTGGTAACAGAGGTTTTAATAACTGGGCTGAGTGGTAACAGAGGAGGAATACTGTTTTAATAACTGGGCTGAGTGGTAACAGAGGAGGAATACTGTTTTAATAACTGGGCTGAGTGGTAACAGAGGAGGAATACTGTTTTAATAACTGGGCTGAGTGGTAACAGAGGAGGAATACTGTTTTAATAACTGGGCTGAGTGGTAACAGAGGAGGAATACTGTTTTAATAACTGGGCTGAGTGGTAACAGAGGAGGAATACTGTTTTAATAACTGGGCTGAGTGGTAACAGAGGAGGAATACTGTTTTAATAACTGGGCTGAGTGGTAACAGAGGAGGAATACTGTTTTAATAACTGGGCTGAGTGGTAACAGAGGGAATACTGTTTTAATAACTGGGCTGAGTGGTAACAGAGGAGGAATACTGTTTTAATAACTGGGCTGAGTGGTAACAGAGGAGGAATACTGTTTTAATAACTGGGCTGAGTGGTAACAGAGGAGAATACTGTTTTAATAACTGGGCTGAGTGGTAACAGAGGAGGAATACTGTTTTAATAACTGGGCTGAGTGGTAACAGAGGAATACTGTTTTAATAACTGGGCTGAGTGGTAACAGAGGAGGAATACTGTTTTAATAACTGGGCTGAGTGGTAACAGAGGAGGAATACTGTTTTAATAACTGGGCTGAGTGGTAACAGAGGAAATACTGTTTTAATAACTGGGCTGAGTGGTAACAGAGGAGGAATACTGTTTTAATAACTGGGCTGAGTGGTAACAGAGGAGGAATACTGTTTTAATAACTGGGCTGAGTGGTAACAGAGGAGGAATACTGTTTTAATAACTGGGCTGAGTGGTAACAGAGGAGGAATACTGTTTTAATAACTGGGCTGAGTGGTAACAGAGGAGGAATACTGTTTTAATAACTGGGCTGAGTGGTAACAGAGGAGGAATACTGTTTTAATAACTGGGCTGAGTGGTAACAGAGGAGGAATACTGTTTTAATAACTGGGCTGAGTGGTAACAGAGGAGGAATACTGTTTTAATAACTGGGCTGTTAACTGGGCTGAGTGGTAACAGAGGAGGAATACTGTTTTAATAACTGGGCTGAGTGGTAACAGAGGAGGAATACTGTTTTAATAACTGGGCTGAGTGGTAACAGAGGAGGAATACTGTTTTAATAACTGGGCTGAGTGGTAACAGAGGAGGAATACTGTTTTAATAACTGGGCTGAGTGGTAACAGAGGAGGAATACTGTTTTAATAACTGGGCTGAGTGGTAACAGAGGAGGAATACTGTTTTAATAACTGGGCTGAGTGGTAACAGAGGAGGAATACTGTTTTAATAACTGGGCTGAGTGGTAACAGAGGAGGAATACTGTTTTAATAACTGGGCTGAGTGGTAACAGAGGAGGAATACTGTTTTAATAACTGGGCTGAGTGGTAACAGAGGAGAATACTGTTTTAATAACTGGGCTGAGTGGTAACAGAGGAATACTGTTTTAATAACTGGGCTGGTGGTAACAGAGGAGGAATACTGTTTTAATAACTGGGCTGAGTGGTAACAGAGGAATACTGTTTTAATAACTGGGCTGAGTGGTAACAGAGGAGGAATACTGTTTTAATAACTGGGCTGAGTGGTAACAGAGGAAATACTGTTTTAATAACTGGGCTGAGTGGTAACAGAGGAGGAATACTGTTTTAATAACTGGGCTGAGTGGTAACAGAGGAGGAATACTGTTTTAATAACTGGGCTGAGTGGTAACAGAGGAGGAATACTGTTTTAATAACTGGGCTGAGTGGTAACAGAGGAATACTGTTTTAATAACTGGGCTGAGTGGTAACAGAGGAGGAATACTGTTTTAATAACTGGGCTGAGTGGTAACAGAGGAGGAATACTGTTTTAATAACTGGGCTGAGTGGTAACAGAGGAGGAATACTGTTTTAATAACTGGGCTGAGTGGTAACAGAGGAGGAATACTGTTTTAATAACTGGGCTGAGTGGTAACAGAGGAGGAATACTGTTTTAATAACTGGGCTGAGTGGTAACAGAGGAGGAATACTGTTTTAATAACTGGGCTGAGTGGTAACAGAGGAATACTGTTTTAATAACTGGGCTGAGTGGTAACAGAGGAGGAATACTGTTTTAATAACTGGGCTGAGTGGTAACAGAGGAGGAATACTGTTTTAATAACTGGGCTGAGTGGTAACAGAGGAGGAATACTGTTTTAATAACTGGGCTGAGTGGTAACAGAGGAATACTGTTTTAATAACTGGGCTGAGTGGTAACAGAGGAATACTGTTTTAATAACTGGGCTGAGTGGTAACAGAGGAGGAATACTGTTTTAATAACTGGGCTGAGTGGTAACAGAGGAGGAATACTGTTTTAATAACTGGGCTGAGTGGTAACAGAGGAGGAATACTGTTTTAATAACTGGGCTGAGTGGTAACAGAGGAATACTGTTTTAATAACTGGGCTGAGTGGTAACAGAGGAATACTGTTTTAATAACTGGGCTGAGTGGTAACAGAGGAATACTGTTTTAATAACTGGGCTGAGTGGTAACAGAGGAGGAATACTGTTTTAATAACTGGGCTGAGTGGTAACAGAGGAGGAATACTGTTTTAATAACTGGGCTGAGTGGTAACAGAGGAGGAATACTGTTTTAATAACTGGGCTGAGTGGTAACAGAGGAGGAATACTGTTTTAATAACTGGGCTGAGTGGTAACAGAGGAGGAATACTGTTTTAATAACTGGGCTGAGTGGTAACAGAGGAGGAATACTGTTTTAATAACTGGGCTGAGTGGTAACAGAGGAGGAAACAGAGGACTGTTTTAATAACTGGGCTGAGTGGTAACAGAGGAGGAATACTGTTTAATAACTGGGCTGAGTGGTAACAGAGGAGGAATACTGTTTTAATAACTGGGCTGGTAACAGAGGAGGAATGGTTTTAATAACAGAACAGAGGAAATACTGTTTTAATAACTGGGCTGAGTGGTAACAGAGGAGGAATACTGTTTTAATAACTGGGCTGAGTGGTAACAGAGGAGGAATACTGTTTTAATAACTGGGCTGAGTGGTAACAGAGGAGGAATACTGTTTTAATAACTGGGCTGAGTGGTAACAGAGGAGGATACTGTTTTAATAACTGGGCTGAGTGGTAACAGAGGAGGAATACTGTTTTAATAACTGGGCTGAGTGGTAACAGAGGAGGAATACTGTTTTAATAACTGGGCTGAGTGGTAACAGAGGAGGAATACTGTTTTAATAACTGGGCTGAGTGGTAACAGAGGAGGAATACTGTTTTAATAACTGGGCTGAGTGGTAACAGAGGAAATACTGTTTTAATAACTGGGCTGAGTGGTAACAGAGGAATACTGTTTTAATAACTGGGCTGAGTGGTAACAGAGGAGGAATACTGTTTTAATAACTGGGCTGAGTGGTAACAGAGGAGGAATACTGTTTTAATAACTGGGCTGAGTGGTAACAGAGGAGAATACTGTTTTAATAACTGGGCTGAGTGGTAACAGAGGAGGAATACTGTTTTAATAACTGGGCTGAGTGGTAACAGAGGAGGAAATACTGTTTTAATAACTGGGCTGAGTGGTAACAGAGGAGGAATACTGTTTTAATAACTGGGCTGAGTGGTAACAGAGGAGGAATACTGTTTTAATAACTGGGCTGAGTGGTAACAGAGGAGGAATACTGTTTTAATAACTGGGCTGAGTGGTAACAGAGGAATACTGTTTTAATAACTGAGTGGTAACAGAGGAGGAATACTGTTTTAATAACTGGGCTGAGTGGTAACAGAGGAGAATACTGTTTTAATAACTGGGCTGAGTGGTAACAGAGGAATACTGTTTTAATAACTGGGCTGAGTGGTAACAGAGGAATACTGTTTTAATAACTGGGCTGAGTGGTAACAGAGGAGGAATACTGTTTTAATAACTGGGCTGAGTGGTAACAGAGGAGGAATACTGTTTTAATAACTGGGCTGAGTGGTAACAGAGGAGGAATACTGTTTTAATAACTGGGCTGAGTGGTAACAGAGGAGGAATACTGTTTTAATAACTGGGCTGAGTGGTAACAGAGGAGGAATACTGTTTTAATAACTGGGCTGAGTGGTAACAGAGGAGGAATACTGTTTTAATAACTGGGCTGAGTGGTAACAGAGGAGGAATACTGTTTTAATAACTGGGCTGAGTGGTAACAGAGGAGGAATACTGTTTTAATAACTGGGCTGAGTGGTAACAGAGGAGGAATACTGTTTTAATAACTGGGCTGAGTGGTAACAGAGGAGGAATACTGTTTTAATAACTGGGCTGAGTGGTAACAGAGGAGGAAAACTGTTTTAATAACTGGGCTGAGTGGTAACAGAAGAGGAATACTGTTTTAATAACTGGGCTGAGTGGTAACAGAGGAGGAATACTGTTTTAATAACTGTTTGGTAACAGAGGAGGAATACTGTTTTAATAACTGGGCTGAGTGGTAACAGAGGAGGAATACTGTTTTAATAACTGGGCTGAGTGGTAACAGAGGAGGAATACTGTTTTAATAACTGGGCTGAGTGGTAACAGAGGAGGAATACTGTTTTAATAACTGGGCTGAGTGGTAACAGAGGAGGAATACTGTTTTAATAACTGGGCTGAGTGGTAACAGAGGAGGAATACTGTTTTAATAACTGGGCTGAGTGGTAACAGAGGAGGAATACTGTTTTAATAACTGGGCTGAGTGGTAACAGAGGAGGAATACTGTTTTAATAACTGGGCTGAGTGGTAACAGAGGAATACTGTTTTAATAACTGGGCTGAGTGGTAACAGAGGAATACTGTTTTAATAACTGGGCTGAGTGGTAACAGAGGAGGAATACTGTTTTAATAACTGGGCTGAGTGGTAACAGGTAACAGAGGAGGAATACTGTTTTAATAACTGGGCTGAGTGGTAACAGAGGAGGAATACTGTTTTAATAACTGGGCTGGTGGTAACAGAGGAGGAATACTGTTTTAATAACTGGGCTGGTGGTAACAGAGGAGAATACTGTTTTAATAACTGGGCTGAGTGGTAACAGAGGAGGAATACTGTTTTAATAACTGGGCTGAGTGGTAACAGAGGAATACTGTTTTAATAACTGGGCTGAGTGGTAACAGAGGAATACTGTTTTAATAACTGGGCTGAGTGGTAACAGAGGAGGAATACTGTTTTAATAACTGGGCTGAGTGGTAACAGAGGAGGAATACTGTTTTAATAACTGGGCTGAGTGGTAACAGAGGAGGAATACTGTTTTAATAACTGGGCTGAGTGGTAACAGAGGAGGAATACTGTTTTAATAACTGGGCTGAGTGGTAACAGAGGAGGAATACTGTTTTAATAACTGGGCTGAGTGGTAACAGAGGAATACTGTTTTAATAACTGGGCTGAGTGGTAACAGAGGAGGAATACTGTTTTAATAACTGGGCTGAGTGGTAACAGAGGAGGAATACTGTTTTAATAACTGGGCTGAGTGGTAACAGAGGAGGAATACTGTTTTAATAACTGGGCTGAGTGGTAACAGAGGAATAATACTGTTTTAATAACTGGGCTGAGTGGTAACAGAGGAGGAATACTGTTTTAATAACTGGGCTGAGTGGTAACAGAGGAGGATACTGTTTTAATAACTGGGCTGAGTGGTAACAGAGGGAATACTGTTTTAATAACTGGGCTGAGTGGTAACAGAGGAATACTGTTTTAATAACTGGGCTGAGTGGTAACAGAGGAGGATACTGTTTTAATAACTGGGCTGAGTGGTAACAGAGGAGGAATACTGTTTTAATAACTGGGCTGAGTGGTAACAGAGGAAATACTGTTTTAATAACTGGGCTGAGTGGTAACAGAGGAATACTGTTTTAATAACTGGGCTGAGTGGTAACAGAGGAGGAATACTGTTTTAATAACTGGGCTGAGTGGTAACAGAGGAGGAATACTGTTTTAATAACTGGGCTGAGTGGTAACAGAGGAATACTGTTTTAATAACTGGGCTGAGTGGTAACAGAGGAAATACTGTTTTAATAACTGGGCTGAGTGGTAACAGAGGAGGAATACTGTTTTAATAACTGGGCTGAGTGGTAACAGAGAGGAATACTGTTTTAATAACTGGGCTGAGTGGTAACAGAGGAGGAATACTGTTTTAATAACTGGGCTGAGTGGTAACAGAGGAGGAATACTGTTTTAATAACTGGGCTGAGGGTAACAGAGGAGGAATACTGTTTTAATAACTGGGCTGAGTGGTAACAGAGGAATACTGTTTTAATAACTGGGCTGAGTGGTAACTACTGTTTTAATAACTGGGCTGAGTGGTAACAGAGGAGGAATACTGTTTTAATAACTGGGCTGAGTGGTAACAGAGGAGGAATACTGTTTTAATAACTGGGCTGAGTGGTAACAGAGGAAATACTGTTTTAATAACTGGGCTGAGTGGTAACAGAGGAGGAATACTGTTTTAATAACTGGGCTGAGTGGTAACAGAGGAGGAATACTGTTTTAATAACTGGGCTGAGTGGTAACAGAGGAGGAATACTGTTTTAACAGAGGAGGAATACTGTTTTAACTGGGCTGAGTGGTAACAGAGGAGGAATACTGTTTTAATAACTGGGCTGAGTGGTAACAGAGGAGAATACTGTTTTAATAACTGGGCTGAGTGGTAACAGAGGAGGAATACTGTTTTAATAACTGGGCTGAGTGGTAACAGAGGAGGAATACTGTTTTAATAACTGGGCTGAGTGGTAACAGAGGAGGAATACTGTTTTAATAACTGGGCTGAGTGGTAACAGAGGAATACTGTTTTAATAACTGGGCTGACAGAGGAAATACTGTTTTAATAACTGGGCTGAGTGGTAACAGAGGAGGAATACTGTTTTAATAACTGGGCTGAGTGGTAACAGAGTGTTTTAATAACTGGTAACAGAGGAGGAATACTGTTTTAATAACTGGGCTGAGTGGTAACAGAGGAGGAATACTGTTTTAATAACTGGGCTGAGTGGTAACAGAGGAGGAATACTGTTTTAATAACTGGGCTGAGTGGTAACAGAGGAGGAATACTGTTTTAATAACTGGGCTGAGTGGTAACAGAGGAGGAATACTGTTTTAATAACTGGGCTGAGTGGTAACAGAGGAGGAATACTGTTTTAATAACTGGGCTGAGTGGTAACAGGAATACTGTTTTAATAACTGGGCTGAGTGGTAACAGAGGAGGAAATAACTGGGCTGTTTTAATAACTGGGCTGAGTGGTAACAGAGGAGGAATACTGTTTTAATAACTGGGCTGAGTGGTAACAGAGGAGGAATACTGTTTTAATAACTGGGCTGAGTGGTAACAGAGGAATACTGTTTTAATAACTGGGCTGAGTGGTAACAGAGGAGGAATACTGTTTTAATAACTGGGCTGAGTGGTAACAGAGGAATACTGTTTTAATAACTGGGCTGAGTGGTAACAGAGGAGGAATACTGTTTTAATAACTGGGCTGAGTGGTAACAGAGGAGGAATACTGTTTTAATAACTGGGCTGAGTGGTAACAGAGGAGGAATACTGTTTTAATAACTGGGCTGAGTGGTAACAGAGGAGGAATACTGTTTTAATAACTGGGCTGAGTGGTAACAGAGGAGGAATACTGTTTTAATAACTGGGCTGAGTGGTAACAGAGGAGGAATACTGTTTTAATAACTGGGCTGAGTGGTAACAGAGGAGGAATACTGTTTTAATAACTGGGCTGAGTGGTAACAGAAGAGGAATACTGTTTTAATAACTGGGCTGAGTGGTAACAGAGGAGGAATACTGTTTTAATAACTGGGCTGAGGGTAACTGTTTTAATAACTGGGCTGAGTGGTAACAGAGGAATACTGTTTTAATAACTGGGCTGAGTGGTAACAGAGGAGGAATACTGTTTTAATAACTGGGCTGAGTGGTAACAGAGGAGGAATACTGTTTTAATAACTGGGCTGAGTGGTAACAGAGGAGGAATACTGTTTTAATAACTGGGCTGAGTGGTAACAGAGGAGGAATACTGTTTTAATAACTGGGCTGAGTGGTAACAGAGGAGGAATACTGTTTTAATAACTGGGCTGAGTGGTAACAGAGGAGGAATACTGTTTTAATAACTGGGCTGAGTGGTAACAGAGGAGGAATACTGTTTTAATAACTGGGCTGAGTGGTAACAGAGGAGGAATACTGTTTTAATAACTGGGCTGAGTGGTAACAGAGGAGGAATACTGTTTTAATAACTGGGCTGAGTGGTAACAGAGGAGGAATACTGTTTTAATAACTGGGCTGAGTGGTAACAGAGGAGGAATACTGTTTTAATAACTGGGCTGAGTGGTAACAGAGGAGGAATACTGTTTTAATAACTGGGCTGAGTGGTAACAGAGGAGGAATACTGTTTTAATAACTGGGCTGAGTGGTAACAGAGGAGGAATACTGTTTTAATAACTGGGCTGAGTGGTAACAGAGGAGGAATACTGTTTTAATAACTGGGCTGAGTGGTAACAGAGGAGGAATACTGTTTTAATAACTGGGCTGAGTGGTAACAGAGGAAATACTGTTTTAATAACTGGGCTGAGTGGTAACAGAGGAGGAATACTGTTTTAATAACTGGGCTGAGTGGTAACAGAGGAGGAATACTGTTTTAATAACTGGGCTGAGTGGTAACAGAGGAGGAATACTGTTTTAATAACTGGGCTGAGTGGTAACAGAGGAGGAATACTGTTTTAATAACTGGGCTGAGTGGTAACAGAGGAGGAATACTGTTTTAATAACTGGGCTGAGTGGTAACAGAGGAGGAATACTGTTTTAATAACTGGGCTGAGTGGTAACAGAGGAGGAATACTGTTTTAATAACTGGGCTGAGTGGTAACAGAGGAGGAATACTGTTTTAATAACTGGGCTGAGTGGTAACAGAGGAGGAATACTGTTTTAATAACTGGGCTGAGTGGTAACAGAGGAGGAATACTGTTTTAATAACTGGGCTGAGTGGTAACAGAGGAATACTGTTTTAATAACTGGGCTGAGTGGTAACAGAGGAGGAATACTGTTTTAATAACTGGGCTGAGTGGTAACAGAGGAGGAATACTGTTTTAATAACTGGGCTGAGTGGTAACAGAGGAGGAATACTGTTTTAATAACTGGGCTGAGTGGTAACAGAGGAGGAATACTGTTTTAATAACTGGGCTGAGTGGTAACAGAGGAGGAATACTGTTTTAATAACTGGGCTGAACAGAGGAGGAATACTGTTTTAATAACTGGGCTAAGTGGTAAGAGAGGAGGAATACTGTTTTAATAACTGGGCTGAGTGGTAACAGAGGAGGAATACTGTTTTAATAACTGGGCTGAGTGGTAACAGAGGAGGAATACTGTTTTAATAACTGGGCTGAGTGGTAACAGAGGAGGAATACTGTTTTAATAACTGGGCTGAGTGGTAACAGAGGAGGAATACTGTTTTAATAACTGGGCTGAGTGGTAACAGAGGAACAGAGGAATACTGTTTTAATAACTGGGCTGAGTGGTAACAGAGGAGGAATACTGTTTTAATAACTGGGCTGAGTGGTAACAGAGGAGGTTTTAATAACTGGGCTGAGTGGTAACAGAGGAGGAATACTGTTTTAATAACTGGGCTGAGTGGTAACAGAGGAGGAATACTGTTTTAATAACTGGGCTGAGTGGTAACAGAGGAAATACTGTTTTAATAACTGGGCTGAGTGGTAACAGAGGAGGAATACTGTTTTAATAACTGGGCTGAGTGGTAACAGAGGAGGAATACTGTTTTAATAACTGGGCTGAGTGGAGGAGGAATACTGTTTTAATAACTGGGCTGAGTGGTAACAGAGGAGGAATACTGTTTTAATAACTGGGCTGAGTGGTAACAGAGGAGGAATACTGTTTTAATAACTGGGCTGAGTGGTAACAGAGGAGGAATACTGTTTTAATAACTGGGCTGAGTGGTAACAGGTACTGTTTTACAGAACAGAGAGGAATACTGTTTTAATAACTGGGCAGAGGAATACTGTTTTAATAACTGTGGTAACAGAGGAGGAATACTGTTTTAATAACTGGGCTGAGTGGTAACAGAGGAATACTGTTTTAATAACTGGGCTGAGTGGTAACAGAGGAGGAATACTGTTTTAATAACTGGGCTGAGTGGTAACAGAGGAGGAATACTGTTTTAATAACTGGGCTGAGTGGTAACAGAGGAGGAATACTGTTTTAATAACTGGGCTGAGTGGTAACAGAGGAGGAATACTGTTTTAATAACTGGGCTGAGTGGTAACAGAGGAGGAATACTGTTTTAATAACTGGGCTGAGTGGAGGAGGAATACTGTTTTACAGTGGTAACAGAGAGAGGATACTGTTTTAATAACTGGGCTGAGTGGTAACAGAGGAGGAATACTGTTTTAATAACTGGGCTGAGTGGTAACAGAGGAGGAATACTGTTTTAATAACTGGGCTGAGTGGTAACAGAGGAGGAATACTGTTTTAATAACTGGGCTGAGTGGTAACAGAGGAGGAATACTGTTTTAATAACTGGGCTGAGTGGTAACAGAGGAGGAATACTGTTTTAATAACTGGGCTGAGTGGTAACAGAGGGAATACTGTTTTAATAACTGGGCTGAGTGGTAACAGAGGAATACTGTTTTAATAACTGGGCTGAGTGGTAACAGAGGAGGAATACTGTTTTAATAACTGGGCTGAGTGGTAACAGAGGAGGAATACTGTTTTAATAACTGGGCTGAGTGGTAACAGAGGAGGAATACTGTTTTAATAACTGGGCTGAGTGGTAACAGAGGAGGAATACTGTTTTAATAACTGGGCTGAGTGGTAACAGAGGAGGAATACTGTTTTAATAACTGGGCTGAGTGGTAACAGAGGAGGAATACTGTTTTAATAACTGGGCTGAGTGGTAACAGAGGAGGAATACTGTTTTAATAACTGGGCTGAGTGGTAACAGAGGAGGAATACTGTTTTAATAACTGGGCTGAGTGGTAACAGAGGAGGAATACTGTTTTAATAACTGGGCTGAGTGGTAACAGAGGAGGAATACTGTTTTAATAACTGGGCTGAGTGGTAACAGAGGAGGAATACTGTTTTAATAACTGGGCTGAGTGGTAACAGAGGAGGAATACTGTTTTAATAACTGGGCTGAGTGGTAACAGAGGAGGAATACTGTTTTAATAACTGGGCTGAGTGGTAACAGAGGAGGAATACTGTTTTAATAACTGGGCTGAGTGGTAACAGAGGAGGAATACTGTTTTAATAACTGGGCTGAGTGGTAACAGAGGAGGAATACTGTTTTAATAACTGGGCTGAGTGGTAACAGAGGAGGAATACTGTTTTAATAACTGGGCTGAGTGGTAACAGAGGAGGAATACTGTTTTAATAACTGGGCTGAGTGGTAACAGAGGAGGAATACTGTTTTAATAACTGGGCTGAGTGGTAACAGAGGAGGAATACTGTTTTAATAACTGGGCTGAGTGGTAACAGAGGAGGAATACTGTTTTAATAACTGGGCTGAGTGGTAACAGAGGAGGAATACTGTTTTAATAACTGGGCTGAGTGGTAACAGAGGAGGAATACTGTTTTAATAACTGGGCTGAGTGGTAACAGAGGAGGAATACTGTTTTAATAACTGGGCTGAGTGGTAACAGAGGAGGAATACTGTTTTAATAACTGGGCTGAGTGGTAACAGAGGAGGAATACTGTTTTAATAACTGGGCTGAGTGGTAACAGAGGAGGAATACTGTTTTAATAACTGGGCTGAGTGGTAACAGAGGAGGAATACTGTTTTAATAACTGGGCTGAGTGGTAACAGAGGAGGAATACTGTTTTAATAACTGGGCTGAATAACTGGGCTGAGTGGTAACAGAGGAGGAATACTGTTTTAATAACTGGGCTGAGTGGTAACAGAGGAGGAATACTGTTTTAATAACTGGGCTGAGTGGTAACAGAGGAGGAATACTGTTTTAATAACTGGGCTGAGTGGTAACAGAGGAGGAATACTGTTTTAATAACTGGGCTGAGTGGTAACAGAGGAATACTGTTTTAATAACTGGGCTGAGTGGTAACAGAGGAGGAATACTGTTTTAATAACTGGGCTGAGTGGTAACAGAGGAGGAATACTGTTTTAATAACTGGGCTGAGTGGTAACAGAGGAGGAATACTGTTTTAATAACTGGGCTGAGTGGTAACAGAGGAGGAATACTGTTTTAATAACTGGGCTGAGTGGTAACAGAGGAGGAATACTGTTTTAATAACTGGGCTGAGTGGTAACAGAGGAGGAATACTGTTTTAATAACTGGGCTGAGTGGTAACAGAGGAGGAATACTGTTTTAATAACTGGGCTGAGTGGTAACAGAGGAGGAATACTGTTTTAATAACTGGGCTGAGTGGTAACAGAGGAGGAATACTGTTTTAATAACTGGGCTGAGTGGTAACAGAGGAGGAATACTGTTTTAATAACTGGGCTGAGTGGTAACAGAGGAGGAATACTGTTTTAATAACTGGGCTGAGTGGTAACAGAGGAGGAATACTGTTTTAATAACTGGGCTGAGTGGTAACAGAGGAGGAATACTGTTTTAATAACTGGGCTGAGTGGTAACAGAGGAGGTTTTAATACTGTTTTAATAACTGGGCTGAGTGGTAACAGAGGAGGAATACTGTTTTAATAACTGGGCTGAGTGGTAACAGAGGAATACTGTTTTAATAACTGGGCTGAGTGGTAACAGAGGAGGAATACTGTTTTAATAACTGGGCTGAGTGGTAACAGAGGAGGAATACTGTTTTAATAACTGGGCTGAGTGGTAACAGAGGAGGAATACTGTTTTAATAACTGGGCTGAGTGGTAACAGAGGAGGAATACTGTTTTAATAACTGTAAACAGAGGAGGAATACTGTTTTAATAACTGGGCTGAGTGGTAACAGAGGAGGAATACTGTTTTAATAACTGGGCTGAGTGGTAACAGAGGAGGAATACTGTTTTAATAACTGGGCTGAGTGGTAACAGAGGAGGAATACTGTTTTAATAACTGGGCTGAGTGGTAACAGAGGAGGAATACTGTTTTAATAACTGGGCTGAGTGGTAACAGAGGAGGAATACTGTTTTAATAACTGGGCTGAGTGGTAACAGAGGAGGAATACTGTTTTAATAACTGGGCTGAGTGGTAACAGAGGAGGAATACTGTTTTAATAACTGGGCTGAGTGGTAACAGAGGAGGAATACTGTTTTAATAACTGGGCTGAGAACAGGAGGAATACTGTTTTAATAACTGGGCTGAGTGGTAACAGAGGAGGAATACTGTTTTAATAACTGGGCTGAGTGGTAACAGAGGAGGAATACTGTTTTAATAACTGGGCTGAGTGGTAACAGAGGAGGAATACTGTTTTAATAACTGGGCTGAGTGGTAACAGAGGAGGAATACTGTTTTAATAACTGGGCTGAGTGGTAACAGAGGAGGAATACTGTTTTAATAACTGGGCTGAGTGGTAACAGAGGAGGAATACTGTTTTAATAACTGGGCTGAGTGGTAACAGAGGAGGAATACTGTTTTAATAACTGGGCTGAGTGGTAACAGAGGAGGAATACTGTTTTAATAACTGGGCTGAGTGGTAACAGAGGAGGAATACTGTTTTAATAACTGGGCTGAGTGGTAACAGAGGAGGAATACTGTTTTAATAACTGGGCTGAGTGGTAACAGAGGAGGAATACTGTTTTAATAACTGGGCTGAGTGGTAACAGAGGAGGAATACTGTTTTAATAACTGGGCTGAGTGGTAACAGAGGAGGAATACTGTTTTAATAACTGGGCTGAGTGGTAACAGAGGAGGAATACTGTTTTAATAACTGGGCTGAGTGGTAACAGTAGGAGGAATACTGTTTTAGGAACAGAGGAGGAATACTGTTTTAATAACTGGGCTGAGTGGTAACAGAGGAGGAATACTGTTTTAATAACTGGTGGTAACAGAGGAGGAATACTGTTTTAATAACTGGTGGTAACAGAGGAGGAATACTGTTTTAATAACTGGGCTGAGTGGTAACAGAGGAGGAAAACTGTTTTAATAACTGGGCTGAGTGGTAACAGAAGAGGAATACTGTTTTAATAACTGGGCTGAGTGGTAACAGAGGAGGAATACTGTTTTAATAACTGGGCTGTTTTAATAACTGGGCTGAGTGGTAACAGAGGAGGAATACTGTTTTAATAACTGGGCTGAGTGGTAACAGAGGAATACTGTTTTAATAACTGGGCTGAGTGGTAACAGAGGAATATACTGTTTTAATAACTGGGCTGAGTGGTAACAGAGGAGTTTTAATAACTGGGCTGAATACTGTTTTAATAACTGGGCTGAGTGGTAACAGAGGAGGAATACTGTTTTAATAACTGGGCTGAGTGGTAACAGAGGAGGAATACTGTTTTAATAACTGGGCTGAGTGGTAACAGAGGAATACTGTTTTAATAACTGGGCTGAGTGGTAACAGAGGAGGAATACTGTTTTAATAACTGGGCTGAGTGGTAACAGAGGAATACTGTTTTAATAACTGGGCTGAGTGGTAACAGAGGAGGAATACTGTTTTAATAACTGGGCTGAGTGGTAACAGAGGAATACTGTTTTAATAACTGGGCTGAGTGGTAACAGAGGAATACTGTTTTAATAACTGGGCTGAGTGGTAACAGAGGAATACTGTTTTAATAACTGGGCTGAGTGGTAACAGAGGAGGAATACTGTTTTAATAACTGGGCTGAGTGGTAACAGAGGAATACTGTTTTAATAACTGGGCTGAGTGGTAACAGAGGAGGATACTGTTTTAATAACTGGGCTGAGTGGTAACAGAGGAGAATACTGTTTTAATAACTGGGCTGAGTGGTAACAGAGGAATACTGTTTTAATAACTGGGCTGAGTGGTAACAGAGGAAATACTGTTTTAATAACTGGGCTGAGTGGTAACAGAGGAGGAATACTGTTTTAATAACTGGGCTGAGTGGTAACAGAGGAGGAATACTGTTTTAATAACTGGGCTGAGTGGTAACAGAGGAGGAATACTGTTTTAATAACTGGGCTGAGTGGTAACAGAGGAGGAATACTGTTTTAATAACTGAGTGGTAACAGAGGAGGATACTGTTTTAATAACTGGGCTGAGTGGTAACAGAGGAGGAATACTGTTTTAATAACTGGGCTGAGTGGTAACAGAGGAGGAATACTGTTTTAATAACTGGGCTGAGTGGTAACAGAGGAGGAATACTGTTTTAATAACTGGGCTGAGTGGTAACAGAGGAGGAATACTGTTTTAATAACTGGGCTGAGTGGTAACAGAGGAGGAATACTGTTTTAATAACTGGGCTGAGTGGTAACAGAGGAGGAATACTGTTTTAATAACTGGGCTGAGTGGTAACAGAGGAGGAATACTGTTTTAATAACTGGGCTGAGTGGTAACAGAGGAATACTGTTTTAATAACTGGGCTGAGTGGTAACAGAGGAGGAATACTGTTTTAATAACTGGGCTGAGTGGTAACAGAGGAATACTGTTTTAATAACTGGGCTGAGTGGTAACAGAGGAGGAATACTGTTTTAATAACTGGGCTGAGTGGTAACAGAGGAGGAATACTGTTTTAATAACTGGGCTGAGTGGTAACAGAGGAGGTTTTAATAACTGGGCTGAGTGGTAACAGAGGAGGAATACTGTTTTAATAACTGGGCTGAGTGGTAACAGAGGAGGAATACTGTTTTAATAACTGGGCTGAGTGGTAATACTGTTTTAATAACTGGGCTGAGTGGTAACAGAGGAGGAATACTGTTTTAATAACTGGGCTGAGTGGTAACAGAGGAGGAATACTGTTTTAATAACTGGGCTGAGTGGTAACAGAGGAGGAATACTGTTTTAATAACTGGGCTGAGTGGTAACAGAGGAGGAATACTGTTTTAATAACTGGGCTGAGTGGTAACAGAGGAGGAATACTGTTTTAATAACTGGGCTGAGTGGTAACAGAGGAATACTGTTTTAATAACTGGGCTGAGTGGTAACAGAGGAGGAATACTGTTTTAATAACTGGGCTGAGTGGTAACAGAGGAGGAATACTGTTTTAATAACTGGGCTGAGTGGTAACAGAGGAGGAATACTGTTTTAATAACTGGGCTGAGTGGTAACAGAGGAGGAATACTGTTTTAATAACTGGGCTGAGTGGTAACAGAGGAGGAATACTGTTTTAATAACTGGGCTGAGTGGTAACAGAGGAGGAATACTGTTTTAATAACTGGGCTGAGTGGTAACAGAGGAGGAATACTGTTTTAATAACTGGGCTGAGTGGTAACAGAGGAGGAATACTGTTTTAATAACTGGGCTGAGTGGTAACAGAGGAGGAATACTGTTTTAATAACTGGGCTGAGTGGTAACAGAGGAGGAATACTGTTTTAATAACTGGGCTGAGTGGTAACAGAGGAGGAATACTGTTTTAATAACTGGGCTGAGTGGTAACAGAGGAGGAATACTGTTTTAATAACTGGGCTGAGTGGTAACAGAGGAGGAATACTGTTTTAATAACTGGGCTGAGTGGTAACAGAGGAGGAATACTGTTTTAATAACTGGGCTGAGTGGTAACAGAGGAGGAATACTGTTTTAATAACTGGGCTGAGTGGTAACAGAGGAGGAATACTGTTTTAATAACTGGGCTGAGTGGTAACAGAGGAGGAATACTGTTTTAATAACTGGGCTGAGTGGTAACAGAGGAATACTGTTTTAATAACTGGGCTGAGTGGTAACAGAGGAATACTGTTTTAATAACTGGGCTGAGTGGTAACAGAGGAATACTGTTTTAATAACTGGGCTGAGTGGTAACAGAGGAGGAATACTGTTTTAATAACTGGGCTGAGTGGTAACAGAGGAATACTGTTTTAATAACTGGGCTGAGTGGTAACAGAGGAGGAATACTGTTTTAATAACTGGGCTGAGTGGTAACAGAGGAATACTGTTTTAATAACTACAGAGGAATACTGTTTTAATAACTGGGCTGAGTGGTAACAGAGGAATACTGTTTTAATAACTGGGCTGAGTGGTAACAGAGGAGGAATACTGTTTTAATAACTGGGCTGAGTGGTAACAGAGGAATACTGTTTTAATAACTGGGCTGAGTGGTAACAGAGGAATACTGTTTTAATAACTGGGCTGAGTGGTAACAGAGGAGGAATACTGTTTTAATAACTGGGCTGAGTGGTAACAGAGGAGGAATACTGTTTTAATAACTGGGCTGAGTGGTAACAGAGGAGGAATACTGTTTTAATAACTGGGCTGAGTGGTAACAGAGGAGGAATACTGTTTTAATAACTGGGCTGAGTGGTAACAGAGGAGGAATACTGTTTTAATAACTAGGCTGAGTGGTAACAGAGGAGGAATACTGTTTTAATAACTGGGCTGAGTGGTAACAGAGGAGGAATACTGTTTTAATAACTAGGCTGAGTGGTAACAGAGGAGGAATACTGTTTTAATAACTGGGCTGAGTGGTAACAGAGGAGGAATACTGTTTTAATAACTGGGCTGAGTGGTAACAGAGGAGGAATACTGTTTTAATAACTGGGCTGAGTGGTAACAGAGGAGGAATACTGTTTTAATAACTGGGCTGAGTGGTAACAGAGGGCTGAGGGTAATACTGTTTTAATAACTGGGCTGAGTGGTAACAGAGGAGGAATACTGTTTTAATAACTGGGCTGAGTGGTAACAGAGGAATACTGTTTTAATAACTGGGCTGAGTGGTAACAGAGGAGGAATACTGTTTTAATAACTGGGCTGAGTGGTAACAGAGGAGGAATACTGTTTTTTAATAACTGGGCTGAGTGGTAACAGAGGAGGTATACTGTTTTAATAACTGGGCTGAGTGGTAACAGAGGAGGAATACTGTTTTAATAACTGGGCTGAGTGGTAACAGAGGAGGAATACTGTTTTAATAACTGGGCTGAGTGGTAACAGAGGATGAATACTGTTTTAATAACTGGGCTGAGTGGTAACAGAGGATGAATACTGTTTTAATAACTGGGCTGAGTGGTAACAGAGGAGGAATACTGTTTTAATAACTGGGCTGAGTGGTAACAAAAGAGGAATACTGTTTTAATAACTGGGCTGAGTGGTACCAGAGGAGGAATACTGTTTTAATAACTGTTGTTATGTCGACTCCTACATTACAGAGCTGTGGTAACTTTTAACAGACATCGCTACTTCATTGTCTCGGTAATGACCACGAGCTAGTCTGTCTGACCTCTGAACGAGTCTGGTTCATGTTTCCTCTGAATTTTAGAAGGACAGCTCCTGTCTCCAGCTACATTAGTGAATCATGTTGCAGCTGAAGTATAGGGAGAAAGATTTGTGGTCTAGGAGCAACCGAACATTAGCATCACATCAGATCTCCTCAGAAAGCCATCCCGTTGATATGATCATTACTAAAAACTTGTTGACAGTTTGATAGACCTGGATGTGACTTGTTTCTATCAGAGGTCCCATTATGTTTCCAGCCCGGAGTTACAGCCAATAACAAATGTCTCTCTTTCTGTTCCATCTTGGCAAGGTGAACAATAGAGGCTGTGCCTCCCAGGCCTTTATTCAGGGCTGATCTATGATTTAAACAGGAGAGATCAATACGCTGGTGGGTCTAACTGGATGGTTCTGAGACTGGAGTCTGGCTGCATCCCAAATGAAACCTTATTCAATGTGTAGTGCACTGCCCATAGATCTCTGGTCTAAAGTAGTGCACTAAACAGGGAATAGGGTGCCATCTGGGGTATAACCTGTCAAAGAGCAGGATGGTGGTATCTGTCTGTCAGGGTTGACATGCTACAGTATCTCTGCAGGGGCGTTGGGGCCAAAGTATACTTATTGATCCAGTCACCACTGATGGCTGTAGTGTTATAAACGACCCCCTGCTACAGGAAACACCTGGAACTGATGACTGTAGTGTTATAGACGACCACCTGCTACAGAAAACACCTGGAACTGATGGCTGTAGTGTTATAGATGACCACCTGCTACAGGAAACACCTGGAACTGATGACTGTAGTGTTATAGACGGTCGTCTGCTACAGGAAACATGTTACTGATGGCTGTAGTGTTATAGACGACCGCCTGCTACAGGAAACACCTGGAACTGATGGCTGTAGTGTTATAGACGGTCGTCTGCTACAGGAAACACATTACTGATGACTGTAGTGTTATAAATGACCACCTGCTACAGGAAACACGTTACTGATGGCTGTAGTGTTATAGACGACCGCCTGCTACAGGAAACACCTGGAACTGATGGCTGTAGTGTTATAAATGACTACCTGCTACAGGAAACACGTTACTGATGGCTGTAGTGTTATAAATGACTACCTGCTACAGGAAACACGTTACTGATGGCTGTAGTGTTATAGACGACCACCTGCTACAGGAAACACGTTACTGATGGCTGTAGTGTTATAAACGACCACCTGCTACAGGAAACACCTGGAACTGATGGCTGTAGTGTTATAGACGATCGTCTGCTACAGGAAACACCTGGAACTGATGGCTGTAGTGTTATAGACGACCACCTGCCACAGGAAACACCTGGAACTGATGGCTGTAGTGTTATAAACGACCATCTGCTACAGGAAACACCTGGAACTGATGGCTGTAGTGTTATAGACGACCACCTGCTACAGGAAACACCTGGAACTGATGGCTGTAGTGTTATAGACGGTCGTCTGCTACAGGAAACATGTTACTGATGGCTGTAGTGTTATAGACGACCACCTGCTACAGGAAACATGTTACTGATGACTGTAGTGTTATAGATGACCACCTGCTACAGGAAACACCTGGAACTGATGGCTATAGTGTTATAAACGACCGCCTGCTACAGGAAACACCTGGAACTGATGACTGTAGTGTTATAGAATGACCACCTGCTACAGGAAACACCTGGAACTGATGGCTGTAGTGTTATAGACGGTCGTCTGCTACAGGAAACACGTTACTGATGGCTGTAGTGTTATAAACAACCACCTGCTACAGGAAACACGTTACTGATGGCTGTAGTGTTATAGACGGTCGTCTGCTACAGGAAACACCTGGAACTGATGGCTGTAGTGTTATAAACGACCACCTGCTACAGGAAACACCTGGAACTGATGGCTGTAGTGTTATAGACGACCACCTGCTACAGGAAACACCTGGAACTGATGGCTGTAGTGTTATAGACGACCACCTGCTACAGGAAACATGTTACTGATGACTGTAGTGTTATAGATGACCACCTGCTACAGGAAACACGTTACTGATGGCTGTAGTGTTATAGACGATCGTCTGCTTCAGGAAACACCTGGAACTGCTGACTGTAGTGTTATAGACGATGACACTATGAAGTATATGTGTGTTTGTTGTCACTAACTAATGTTGGCTTGTCATTCTGTAATTTTATCTTGTTCTAAACCTCAACAGCTATGATGTTGTATATTATTACAAATAGAAAGAAACTATAGGAATGTCCCTTCTTGACGCAGGAGCCATAACATTACAGCTGATGTCATCAGAGCTATAGAGCTGCAGATTGACAGAACCATCCGGCTAACCACAGCCATCCCACTGCATTCTGCTCCAATGCAGATGGAAGGGAATATGGCTGTTGTCTTTCACTAGGATTGTTTTATATTCTCTGGAGACAAATGCATTTAAAGGAATGTTAACCCTCTCCATACCCAGCCTCCCTCAGAATCCAGCTCTGTTAACATTTAACCTCCTCCTACGCTGTCTCAGAACCCAGCCCAGTTGACTCCAAACCTCCTCCCCAGACCCAGTCTGTCTCAGAACCCAGCCCAGTTGACTCCTAACCTCCTCCCCAGACCCAGTCTGTCTCAGAACCCAGCCCAGTTGACTCCAAACCTCCTCCCCAGACCCAGTCTGTCTCAGAACCCAGCCCAGTTGACTACTAACCTCCTTCCCAGACCCAGTCTGTCTCAGAACCCAGCCCTGTGGATTTGATTTGATTTACTAACCTCCTTTCACACCAGCCCCCGGTGAATCACAGTCAGGATGTAAAACAAGCAACCTTTATCAGGAAGAAGGCAGCTGCTCTCCTTCCAGCCATACCGTACTAGCATGTTTACAAGGCCACGGCGCTTGGAAAAGTCCAGCTAAGTAGTTAATCCTCTGGTTTGGAGGAAGTTGGAAGAGAACGTAGAGAGGGTGTAATGAATCGGGCCAGGCTTCAGGCTGCAAGAGCCACCTCTGTAGTGTCACGAACCAAAGCCATTGGTTTCATTAAAACATTTGGCTCACTAACAATAAGCTGGTACCCATTTGTGTGTGTCATGCCCCTGGCAAAGCCCTTCAGATCTTTGGTTGGGTGTTTATTTATTTTCTCTGAGTGTAAGGGACTTGAAAGTGCTTTGGGGCAGACACCGCAGCACAAGGGTATTTTATTATTTCATTATAAGAATGATCTCACATCATTAATATTAATAGAATCCAATTGGATTTAATTGAGAAGGTGAAATAAATGTTTTGATATTAGAGGATGGAGAAAGCACCTTTGAGAACCAGCCCAGTGATCTCTCTACATACAGAGAACCTAGCTGGTCGACTGAGAACCAGCCCAGTGATCTCTCTACATACATTGAACCTAGCTGGTCGACTGAGAACCTAGCTGGTAGACTGAGAACCAGGCCAGTGACCTCTCTACGGACAGAGAATGTAGCTGGCAAACTGAGAACCTAGCTGGTAGACTGAGAACCAGCCCAGTGACCTCTCTACGGACAGAGAATGTAGCTGGCAAACTGAGAACCTAGCTGGTAGACTGAGAACCAGCCCAGTGATCTCTCTAGAGACAGAGAACCTAGCTGGTCGACTGAGAACCTAGCTGGTAGACTGAGAACCAGCCCAGTGATCTCTCTACAGACAGAGAACCTAGCTGGTCGACTGAGAACCATCCCAGTGATCTCTCTACAGACAGAGAACCTAGCTGGTAGACTGAGAACCAGCCCAGTGATCTCTCTACAGACAGTGAACGTAGCTGGCAGACTGAGAACCATCCCAGTGATCTCTCTACATACAGAGAACCTAGCTGGTAGACTGAGAACCAGCCCAGTGATCTCTCTACAGACAGAGAACGTAGCTGGCAGACTGAGAACCTAGCTGGTAGACTGAGAACCAGCACAGTGATCTCTCTACAGACAGAGAACCTAGCTGGCAGACTGAGAACCAGTCCAGTGATCTCTCTACATACAGAGAACCTAGCTGGTAGACTGAGAACCAGCCCAGTGATCTCTCTACAGACAGAGAACTTAGCTGGCAGACTGGGAACCTAGCTGGCAGACTGAGAACCAGTCCAGTGATCTCTCTACAGATAGAGAACCTAGTTGGCATACTGAGAACCTAGCTGGTAGACTGAGAACCAGTCCAGTGATCTCTCTACAGATAGAGAACCTAGTTGGCATACTGAGAACCTAGCTGGTAGACTGAGAACCAGCCCAGTGATCTCTCTACAGACAGAGAACCTAGCTGGCAGACTGAGAACCAGTCCAGTGATCTCTCTACAGATAGAGAACCTAGCTGGCATACAGAGAACCTAGCTGGTAGACAGAGAACCTAGCTGACAGACGGAGAACCTAGCTGACAGACTGAGAACCTAGCTGACAGACTGAGAACCTAGCTGGTAGACTGAGTTCCTAGCTGACAGACTGAGAACCTAGCTGGTAGACTGAGTTCCTAGCTGACAGACTGAGTTCCTAGCTGACAGACTGAGAACCTAGCTGGTAGACTGAGAACCTAGCTGACAGACTGAGAACCTAGCTGGTAGACTGAGAACCTAGCTGGCAGACTGAGAACCTAGCTGGTAGACTGAGATCTAGCTGACAGACTGAGAACCTAGCTGACAGACTGAGAACCTAGCTGGTAGACTGAGAACCTAGCTGGTAGACTGAGTTCCTAGCTGACAGACTGAGAACCAAGCTGGTAGACTGAGAACCTAGCTGGTAGACTGAGAACCGAGCTGGCAGACTGAGATACTAGCTGGCAGACTGAGAACCTAGCTGGTAGACTGAGAACCTAGCTGGCAGACTGGCTGCTGTGGAAAAGATGCACCAATGTGGTCTTAAAGATCATTTAGTCTGCCGGTACATATTTTATTTATAGATGTTTGGCTCTTCAATCATTATTCTCTATGTAATTTCTCTCTGTCTCACTATGTTATCATGATGACAGTACAGGTACATGTCTCACTACGTTAGTCCCACTACGTTATCATGATAACAGCACAGGTACCTGTCCCACTACGTTATCATGATAACAGCACAGGTACCTGTCCCACTACGTTATCATGATAACAGTACAGGTACCTGTCCCACTATGTTAGTCCCACTACGTTATCATGATAACAGCACAGGTACCTGTCCCACTACGTTATCATGATAACAGTACAGGTACCTGTCTCACTACGTTATCATGATAACAGTACAGGTACATGTCTCACTACGTTATCATGATAACAGCACATGTACCTGTCCCACTACGTTATCATGATAACAGCACAGGTACCTGTCCCACTACGTTATCATGATGACAGTACAGGTACATGTCTCACTACGTTAGTCCCACTACGTTATCATGATAACAGCACAGGTACCTGTCCCACTACGTTATCATGATAACAGCACAGGTACCTGTCCCACTACGTTATCATGATAACAGCACAGGTACCTGTCTCACTACGTTATCATGATAACAGTACAGGTACCTGTCTCACTACGTTAGTCCCACTACGTTATCATGTGGTATAGAATCTATGAGTGTTTATTGGAGGTTTAGTATGAACCAGCCCAGTGGTATAGAATCTCTGAGTGTTTATTGGAGGTTTAGTATGAACCAGCCCAGTGGTATAGAATCTATGAGTGTTTATTGGAGGTTTAGTATGAACCAGCCCAGTGGTATAGAATCTATGAGTGTTTATTGGAGGTGTTTATATGAACCAGCCCAGTGGTATAGAATCTATGAGTGTTTATTGGAGGTTTAGTATGAACCAGCCCAGTGGTATAGAATCTATGAGTGTTTATTGGAGGTTTAGTATGAACCAGCCCAGTGGTATAGAATCTATGAGTGTTTATTGGAGGTGTAATATGAACCAGCCCAGTGGTATAGAATCTCTGAGTGTTTATTGGAGGTTTAGTATGAACCAGCCCAGTGGTATAGAATCTATGAGTGTTTATTGGAGGTTTAGTATGAACCAGCCCAGTGGTATAGAATCTATGAGTGTTTATTGGAGGTTTAGTATGAACCTGCCCAGTGGTATAGAATCTATGAGTGTTTATTGGAGGTTTAGTATGAACCAGCCCAGTGGTATAGAATCTATGAGTGTTTATTGGAGGTTTAGTATGAACCAGCCCAGTGGTATAGAATCTATGAGTGTTTATTGGAGGTGTAATATGAACCAGCCCAGTGGTATAGAATCTATGAGTGTTTATTGGAGGTTTAGTATGAACCAGCCCAGTGGTATAGAATCTCTGAGTGTTTATTGGAGGTTTAGTATGAACCAGCCCAGTGGTATAGAATCTATGAGTGTTTATTGGAGGTGTAATATGAACCAGCCCAGTGGTATAGAATCTATGAGTGTTTATTGGAGGTTTAGTATGAACCAGCCCAGTGGTATAGAATCTCTGAGTGTTTATTGGAGGTTTAGTATGAACCAGCCCAGTGGTATATAATCTATGAGTGTTTATTGGAGGTTTAGTATGAACCAGCCCAGTGGTATAGAATCTATGAGTATTTATTGGAGGTTTAGTATGAACCAGCCCAGTGGTATAGAATCTATGAGTGTTTATTAGAGGTGTAATATGAACCAGCCCAGTGGTATAGAATCTCTGAGTGTTTATTGGAGGTTTAGTATGAACCAGCCCAGTGGTATAGAATCTATGAGTGTTTATTGGAGGTTTAGTATGAACCAGCCCAGTGGTATAGAATCTATGAGTGTTTATTGGAGGTTTAATATGAAAGAGCTTTAGTAGAGAGGTCACCTGTCATGCTGAAGACTGTGTGTTTATTGGAGGTTTAATATGAAAGAGCTTTAGTAGAGAGGTCACCTGTCATGCTGAAGACTGTGTGTTTATTGGAGGTTTAATATGAAAGAGCTTTAGTAGAGAGGTCATCTGTCATGCTGAAGACTGTGTTTATTGGAGGTTTAATATGAAAGAGCTTTAGCAGAGAGGTCATCTGTCATGCTGAAGATTGTGTGTTTATTGGAGGTTTAATATGAAAGAGCTTTAGTAGAGAGGTCACCTGTCATGCTGAAGACTGTGTTTATTGGAGGTTTAATATGAAAGAGCTTTAGTAGAGAGGTCACCTGTCATGCTGAAGACTGGAGAGGTCACCTGTCATGCTGAAGACTGTGTGTTTATTGGAGATTTAATATGAAAGAGCTTTGGTAGAGAGATCACCTGTCATGCTGAAGACTGTGAGTATTGGAGGTTTAATATGAAAGAGCTTTAGTAGAGAGGTCACCTGTCATGCTGAAGACTGTGTGTTTATTGGAGGTTTAATATGAAAGAGCTTTAGCAGAGAGGTCACCTGTCATGCTGAAGACTGTGTTTATTGGAGGTTTAATATGAAAGAGCTTTAGTAGAGAGGTCATCTGTCATGCTGAAGACTGTGTGTTTATTGGAGGTTTAATATGAAAGAGCTTTACATTTACATTTACATTTAAGTCATTTAGCAGACGCTCTTATCCAGAGCGACTTACAAATTGGTGCATTCACCTTATGACATCCAGTGGGACAGTCACTTAACAATAGTGCATCTAAAACTTAAGGGGGGGGGTGAGAGGGATTACTTATCCTATCCTAGGTATTCCTTAAAGAGGTGGGGTTTCAGGTGTCTCCGGAAGGTGGTGATTGACTCCGCTGTCCTGGCGTCGTGAGGGAGTTTGTTCCACCATTGGGGGGCCAGGGCAGCGAACAGTTTTGACTGAGCTGTACTTCCTCAGTGGTAGGGAGGCGAGCAGGCCAGAGGTGGATGAACGCAGTGCCCTTGTTTGGGTGTAGGGCCTGATCAGAGCCTGGAGGTACTGAGGTGCCGTTCCCCTCACAGCTCCGTAGGCAAGCACCATGGTCTTGTAGCGGATGCGAGCTTCAACTGGAAGCCAGTGGAGAGAACGGAGGAGCGGGGTGACGTGAGAGAACTTGGGAAGGTTGAACACCAGACGGGCTGCGGCGTTCTGGATGAGTTGAAGGGGTTTAATGGCACAGGCAGGGAGCCCAGCCAACAGCGAGTTGCAGTAATCCAGACGGGAGATGACAAGTGCCTGGATTAGGACCTGTGCCGCTTCCTGTGTGAGGCAGGGTCGTACTCTGCGGATGTTGTAGAGCATGAACCTACAGGAACGGGCCACCGCCTTGATGTTGGTTGAGAACGACAGGGTGTTGTCCAGGATCACGCCAAGGTTCTTGGCGCTCTGGGAGGAGGACACAATGGAGTTGTCAACCGTGATGGCGAGATCATGGAACGGGCAGTCCTTCCCGGGAGGAAGAGCAGCTCCGTCTTGCCGAGGTTCAGCTTGAGGTGGTGATCCGTCATCCACACTGATATGTCGGCCAGACATGCAGAGATGCGATTCGCCACCTGGTCATCAGAAGGGGGAAAGGAGAAGATTAGTTGCGTGTCGTCTGCATAGCAATGATAAGAGAGACCATGTGAGGTTATGACAGAGCCAAGTGACTTGGTGTATAGCGAGAATAGGAGAGGGCCAAGAACAGAGCCCTGGGGGACACCAGTGGTGAGAGCGCGTGGTGAGGAGACAGATTCTCGCCACGCCACCTGGTAGGAGCGACCTGTCAGGTAGGACGCAATCCAAGCGTGGGCCGCGCCGAGATGCCCAACTCGGAGAGGGTGGAGAGGAGGATCTGATGGTTCACAGTATCGAAGGCAGCCGATAGATCTAGAAGGATGAGAGCAGAGGAGAGAGAGTTAGCTTTAGCAGTGCGGAGCGCCTCCGTGATACAGAGGAGAGCAGTCTCAGTTGAATGACTAGTCTTGAAACCTGACTGATTTGGATCAAGAAGGTCATTCAGAGAGAGATAGCGGGAGAGCTGGCCAAGGACGGCACGTTCAAGAGTTTTGGAGAGAAAAGAAAGAAGGGATACTGGTCTGTAATTGTTGACATCGGAGGGATCGAGTGTAGGTTTTTTCAGAAGGGGTGCAACTCACGCTCTCTTGAAGACGGAAGGGACGTAGCCAGCGGTCAGGGATGAGTTGATGAGCGAGGTGAGGTAAGGGAGAAGGTCTCCGGAAATGGTCTGGAGAAGAGAGGAGGGGATAGGGTCGAGCGGGCAGGTTGTTGGGCGGCCGGCCGTCACAAGACGCGAGATTTCATCTGGAGAGAGAGGGGAGAAAGAGGTCAGAGCACAGGGTAGGGCAGTGTGAGCAGAACCAGCGGTGTCGTTTGACTTAGCAAACGAGGATCGGATGTCGTCGACCTTCTTTTCAAAATGGTTGACGAAGTCATCTGCAGAGAGGGAGGAGGGGGGAGGGGGAGGAGGATTCAGGAGGGAGGAGAAGGTGGCAAAGAGCTTCCTAGGGTTAGAGGCAGATGCTTGGAATTTAGCGTGGTAGAAAGTGGCTTTAGCAGCAGAGACAGAGGAGGAAAATGTAGAGAGGAGGGAGTGAAAGGATGCCAGGTCCGCAGGGAGGCGAGTTTTCCTCCATTTCCGCTCGGCTGCCCGGAGCCCTGTTCTGTGAGCTCGCAATGAGTCATCGAGCCACGGAGCGGGAGGGGAGGACCGAGCCGGCCTGGAGGATAGGGGACATAGAGAGTCAAGGGATGCAGAGAGGGAGGAGAGGAGGGTTGAGGAGGCAGAATCAGGAGATAGGTGGGAGAAGGTTTGAGCGGAGGGAAGAGATGATAGGATGGAAGAGGAGAGAGTAGCGGGGGAGAGAGAGCAAAGGTTGGGACGGCGCGATACCATCCGAGTAGGGGCAGTGTGGGAGGTGTTGGATGAGAGCGAGAGGGAAAAGGATACAAGGCAGTGGTCGGAGACTTGGAGGGGAGTTGCAATGAGGTTAGTGGAAGAACAGCATCTAGTAAAGATGAGGTCGAGCGTATTGCCTGCCTTGTGAGTAGGGGGGAAGGTGAGAGGGTGAGGTCAAAAGAGGAGAGGAGTGGAAAGAAGGAGGCAGAGAGGAAAGAGTCAAAGGTAGACGTGGGGAGGTTAAAGTCGCCCAGAACTGTGAGAGGTGAGCCGTCCTCAGGAAAGGAGCTTATCAAGGCATCAAGCTCATTGATGAACTCTCCGAGGGAACCTGGAGGGCGATAAATGATAAGGATGTTAAGCTTGAAAGGGCTAGTAACTGTGACAGCATGGAATTCAAAGGAGGTGATAGACAGATGGGTAAGGGGAGAAAGAGAGAATGACCACTTGGGAGAGATGAGGATCCCGGTGCCACCACCCCGCTGACCAGACGCTCTCGGTGTGTGCGAGAACACGTGGGCGGACGAAGAGAGAGCAGTAGGAGTAGCAGTGTTGTCTGTGGTGATCCATGTTTCCGTCAGTGCCAAGAAGTCGAGGGACTGGAGGGAGGCATAGGCTGAGATGAACTCTGCCTTGTTGACCGCAGATTGGCAGTTCCAGAGGCTACCGGAGACCTGGAACTCCACGTGGGTCGTGCGCGCTGGGACCACCAGAGTAGGATGGCCGCGGCCACGCGGTGTGGAGCGTCTGTATGGTCTGTGCAGAGAGGAGAGAACAGGGATAAACAGACACATAGTTGACAGGCTACAGAAGAGGCTACGCTAATGCAAAGGAGATTGGAATGACAAGTGGACTACACGTCTCGAATGTTCAGAAAGTTAAGCTACGTAGCAAGAATCTTATTGACTAAAATGATTAAAATGATACAGTACTGCTGAAGTAGGCCAGCTGGCAGTGGGTGCGTTGTTGACACTACACTAATCAAGTCGTTCCGTTGAGTGTAATAGTTTCTGCAGTGTTGCTATTCGGGGGCTAGCTGGCTAGCTAGCAGTGTTGTTTACGTTACGTTGCGTTAAAAGAACGACAATAGCTGGCTAGCGAACCTAGAAAATCGCTCTAGACTACACAATTATCTTTGATACAAAGACGGCTATGTAGCTAGCTAAGTAGCTAGCTACGATCAAACAAATCAAACCGTTGTACTGTAATGAAATGAAGTGAAAATGTGATACTACCTGTGAATGCGACCGGGTAGTTGAGTTCTATACAGAAGACGTTGGCTAGCTAGCAGAGTCACCTACGTTAAGGACGACAAATAGCTGGCTAGCTAACCTCGGTAAATTAAGATAATCACTCAAGACTACACACTCTAAACCTAAACAACACAATTATCTTGGATACGATGATACGAAGACAGCAAAGACAGCTATGTAGCTAGCTAACACTACACTAATCGAGTCGTTCAGTTGAGTGTAATAGTTTCTCCAGTGCAGCTAATGGACGTTAGCTAGCTGGCTAGTGAAGACTACGTTAGGACGGCGAAATACGATAATTACGCAATTATCTTTGATACAAAGACGGCTATGTAGCTAGCTGAGAAGAAATTGCTAAGATTAGACAAATCAAACCGTTGTGATATAATGAAATATAATGAAAAAGTTACACTACCCGCGGGAGCGAAGTGCAGATGCGACCACTCGCTCCAACCGGAACCGGAAAATATTTAGTAGAGAGGTCACCTGTCATGCTGAAGACTGTGTGTTTATTGGAGGTTTAATATGAAAGAGCTTTAGTAGAGAGGTCACCTGTCATGCTGAAGACTGTGTGTTTATTGGAGGTTTAATATGAAAGAGCTTTAGTAGAGAGATCATCTGTGATGCTGAAGACTGTGTGTTTATTGGAGGTTTAATATGAAAGAGCTTTAGTAGAGAGGTCATCTGTCATGCTGAAGACTGTGTTTATTGGAGGTTTAATATGAAAGAGCTTTAGCAGAGAGGTCATCTGTCATGCTGAAGATTGTGTGTTTATTGGAGGTTTAATATGAAAGAGCTTTAGTAGAGAGGTCACCTGTCATGCTGAAGACTGTGTTTATTGGAGGTTTAATATGAAAGAGCTTTAGTAGAGAGGTCACCTGTCATGCTGAAGACTGGAGAGGTCACCTGTCATGCTGAAGACTGTGTGTTTATTGGAGATTTAATATGAAAGAGCTTTAGTAGAGAGGTCACCTGTCATGCTGAAGACTGTGTGTTTATTGGAGGTTTAATATGAAAGAGCTTTAGTAGAGAGGTCACCTGTCATGCTGAAGACTGTGTGTTTATTGGAGGTTTAATATGAAAGAGCTTTAGCAGAGAGGTCACCTGTCATGCTGAAGACTGTGTGTTTATTGGAGGTTTAATATGAAAGAGCTTTAGTAGAGAGATCATCTGTCATGCTGAAGACTGTGTGTTTATTGGAGGTTTAATATGAAAGAGCTTTAGTAGAGAGGTCACCTGTCATGCTGAAGACTGGAGAGGTCACCTGTCATGCTGAAGACTGTGTGTTTATTGGAGATTTAATATGAAAGAGCTTTAGTAGAGAGGTCATCTGTCATGCTGAAGACTGTGTGTTTATTGGAGGTTTAATATGAAAGAGCTTTAGTAGAGAGGTCACCTGTCATGCTGAAGACTGTGTGTTTATTGGAGGTTTAATATGAAAGAGCTTTAGTAGAGAGGTCACCTGTCATGCTGAAGACTGGAGAGGTCACCTGTCATGCTGAAGACTGTGTGTTTAAGATTTAATATGAAAGAGCTTTAGTAGAGAGGTCACCTGTCATGCTGAAGACTGTGTGTTTATTGGAGGTTTAATATGAAAGAGCTTTAGTAGAGAGGTCACCTGTCATGCTGAAGACTGGAGAGGTCACCTGTCATGCTGAAGACTGTGTGTTTATTGGAGATTTAATATGAAAGAGCTTTAGTAGAGAGGTCACCTGTCATGCTGAAGACTGTGTGTTTATTGGAGGTTTAATATGAAAGAGCTTTAGTAGAGAGGTCACCTGTCATGCTGAAGACTGTGTGTTTATTGGAGGTTTAATATGAAAGAGCTTTAGCAGAGAGGTCACCTGTCATGCTGAAGACTGTGTTTATTGGAGGTTTAATATGAAAGAGCTTTAGTAGAGAGATCATCTGTCATGCTGAAGACTGTGTGTTTATTGGAGGTTTAATATGAAAGAGCTTTAGTAGAGAGGTCATCTGTCCTGCTGAAGACTGTGTGTTTATTGGAGGTTTAATATGAAAGAGCTTTAGTAGAGAGGTCAACTGTCATGCTGAAGACTGTGTGTTTATTGGAGGTTTAATATGAAAGAGCTTTAGAGAGACATCTGTCCTGCTGAAGACTGTGTGTTTATTGGAGGTTTAATATGGAAGAGCTTTAGTAGAGAGGTCACCTGTCATGCTGAAGACTGTGTGTTTATTGAACCTTTATTTAACTGGTCAACTAAGAACAAATTGTTATTTACAATGACGGCCTGGCAAGAGGCAAGAGGCAAGAGGCAAGAGGCAAGAGGCCTCCTGTGTGGACGATGTCTGGGATGAAGAACTATGGAAGACCAAACGCACAGCCCAGACAGAAGACGGTGTCTGGGATGAAGAACTATGGAAGACCAAACGCACAGCCCAGACAGAAGACGGTGTCAGGGATGAAGAACTATGGAAGACCAAACGCACAGCCCAGACAGAAGACGGTGTCAGGGATGAAGAACTATGGAAGACCAAACGCACAGCCCAGACAGAAGACGGTGTCTGGGATGAAGAACTATGGAAGACCAAACGCACAGCCCAGACAGAAGACAGTGTCTGGGATGAAGAACTATGGAAGACCAAACGCACAGCCCAGACAGAAGACGGTGTCTGGGATGAAGAACTATGGAAGACCAAACGCACAGCCCAGACAGAAGACGGTGTCTGGGATGAAGAACTATGGAAGACCAAACGCACAGCCCAGACAGAAGACGGTGTCTGGGATGAAGAACTATGGAAGACCAAACGCACAGCCCAGACAGAAGACGGTGTCTGGGATGAAGAACTATGGAAGACCAAACTAACAGCCCAGACAAAGACGATGTCTGGGATGAAGAACTATGGAAGACCAAACGCACAGCCCAGACAGAAGACGGTGTCTGGGATGAAGAACTATGGAAGACCAAACGCACAGCCCAGACAGAAACGGTGTCTGGGATGAAGAACTATGGAAGACCAAACGCTGGGTGCCCAGACAGAAGACGGTGTCTGGGATGAAGAACTATGGAAGACCAAACGCAAAGCCCAGACAGAAGACGGTGTCTGGGATGAAGAACTATGGAAGACCAAACGCACAGCCCAGACAGAAGACGGTGTCTGGGATGAAGAACTATGGACAGAAGAGTCAACAGCACAAATACACCAGCAAACAGACAGTGGAAGTGTGAAATAAAACAACAGCAACACAAACTAGTGACAACTAGAAACAGCAACCTGTTGACCTGTTGGTCCTTTGAACCAGTGAAACAGGTCCTGGAGTTTGAGGTCGGCTGGGTGACCTCATACTGTTGGTCCTTTGAACCAGCGAAACAGGTCCTGGAGTTTCAGGTCGGCTGGGTGACCTCATACTGTTGACTGTTGGTCCTTTGAACCAGCGAAACAGCTCCTGGAGTTTGAGGTCGGCTGGGTGACCTCATACTATTGGTCCTTTGAACCAGCGAAACAGGTCCTGGAGTTTGAGGTCGGCTGGGTGACCTCATACTGTTGGTCCTTTGAACCAGCGAAACAGCTCCTAGAGTTTGAGGTCGGCTGGGTGACCTCATACTGTTGGTCCTTTGAACCAGCGAAACAGGTCCTGGAGTTTGAGGTCGGCTGGGTGACCTCATACACAGATCAAAAGATTCAGGTGCAACATGAAGACAATTCATATCTTTAATGGTACCTTTTCCCCTCTTTTGCTTGGAAACAATTGATGTGAGATTCACAGAGGGAGTAGAAGCCGTTCCCATGTCGTGTTGTGGAGAGTTGGGGCCCCTGACACCCTGAGTGCAGCTGGATAGAAACAGACAGTGACAGTGATAGAATTTACCAGATAGTATCAGCCCAACAGCCGTCATGGCTTTGGCAGATTGAAGGCCATCAGCGGATCTCCAGGCTGCGATCAGCGGCACCCTGACATCAGCCAGCGATGTTAACTCAGAGCCTGAAAGGAGGCTATGAACCATGATCAGCGATATGAACCCAGAAATAGAAATCCATTTTACAGCCTGGGGGAGGGGGGATATCAGTGTCCCTGACTGTCCATTCAGCCCTGCAGCCACTCAGTCACTCAGCAGTCACTCAGCATCTCTCTCTCTCTCTCTCTCTCTCTCTCTCTCTCTCTCTCTCTCTCTCTCTCTCTCTCTCTCTCTCTCTCTCTCTCTCAGCTTCTTGTTCTGAAGGTTACCGGATTAGAGGCATGTTTTCAGACTGGACTGCTGTCGTGGCATGGCTTTGCCTGACCATACAACCTACACAGACTAGCTTTGCCTGACCATACAACCTACATCAACCCACACAGGGGGCACAGATGAACAGTAAAGTCCATGAAATGGTGGCCCCAGCAGTTTTCCTTGAAGCTAAATAAGAGATGAGAACAAAGCAGGCGTGTTTGTAAAGGCTGCGGAGTTGTGTTCTCCTCCTGCGTCTGGTTGGGCTCCAGACATGCCGACCCTGAACACAGTGGCATTTCCAACACCATTCAAACTAAACACGTTGCTGTTCCTTATTTTCACTAGTGGTCAGAACTCTATTGAGATGTCTGTTACAGTGGTTCTGCTTCAGTGGTGGAGCAGGTTGGGATTAATTATTGATCTGGCCACTGCTTCATCAGACCGTTGAGTTGAACACATACCTGGCATTTCTTAACACTGAATTTACCAAGAAGTGACACTAATGTGTTTATGTCGTCCAGACTTGTTTACAAATCAGGCTGTGTCAGGCCTTAAGCTTTCCAACCCAGCGTCCACTTTCTGCCTGGCCTGAGAACACTGATGAGAGCAGAGGGGAGATGGGGAAGGCTTCAAACATGGAGGAAGAACACAGAAGAACCTTTCTTTCTCCACAGAGAGGAGGGCCAAATGTGTCTTTCAGCACCAAACACTGTTCAAATAGCAGTGGACTGAAGCTGTGTGAAGGAGCGGATCAGAGAGGAGCTGTTTGCAGTTCAGGCCTACAAGGCAATTCTCCTGCCTGTCCCAGGTGAGAGAGAGAGAGCTCACTGAGAGAGAAATGAACCGAAGGTAGCAAATTACTGAGTTTTGTTCAATAGACTGGGGCCTGGAGGGTTACCAATGCCTGGCCCAGTAAACAACATTACTTAAGGAAAGACTTAGTAGTCTCTCTCTCTCTCTTCTCTGTTCACCATCTCTTCTCTCTTCTGGCTGTCTTCTCTCACGCTTGAAGGAGACAGGCTCTTTGTCTTTTCTCCATTTACAACCTGTACTGTATGAGTCCTTCACCCTGTCTCTCAGTCTGTCATGTGTGAGTCCTTCACTCTGTCTCTCAGTCTGTCCTGTATGAGTCCTTCACTCTGTCTCTCATGTGTGAGTCCTTCACTCTGTCTCTCAGTCTGTCCTGTATGAGTCCTTCACTCTGTCTCTCATGTGTGAGTCCTTCACCCTCTCTGTCTCTCATGTGTGAGTCCTTCACCCTGTCTCCCAGTCTGTCCTGTATGAGTCCTTCACTCTGTCTCTCAGTCTGTCCTGTGTGAGTCCTTCACCCTGTCTCTCAGTCTGTCCTGTATGAGTCCTTCACCCTCTCTGTCTCTCATGTGTGAGTCCTTCACTCTGTCTCTCAGTCTGTCCTGTATGAGTCCTTCACCCTGTCTCTCAGTCTGTCATGTGTGAGTCCTTCACCCTGTCTCTCAGTCTGTCATGTGTGAGTCCTTCACCCTGTCTCTCAGTCTCTCATGTGTGAGTCCTTCACTCTGTCTCTCAGTCTGTCCTGTGTGAGTCCTTCACTCTGTCTCTCATGTGTGAGTCCTTCACTCTGTCTCTCAGTCTCTCCTGTGTGAGTCCTTCACTCTGTCTCTCAGTCTCTCCTGTGTGAGTCCTTCACCCTGTCTCTCAGTCTGTCATGTGTGAGTCCTTCACTCTGTCTCTCAGTCTGTCCTGTATGAGTCCTTCACTCTGTCTCTCAGTCTCTCCTGTGTGAGTCCTTCACCCTGTCTCTCAGTCTGTCATGTGTGAGTCCTTCACTCTGTCTCTCAGTCTGTCCTGTGAGTCCTTCACCCTGTCTCCCAGTCTGTCCTGTGTGAGTCCTTCACCCTGTCTCTCAGTCTGTCATGTGTGAGTCCTTCACTCTGTCTCTCAGTCTGTCATGTGTGAGTCCTTCACTCTGTCTCTCAGTCTGTCATGTGTGAGTCCTTCACCCTGTCTCTCAGTCTGTCATGTGTGAGTCCTTCACCCTGTCTCTCAGTCTGTCATGTGTGAGTCCTTCACCCTGTCTCTCAGTCTGTCATGTGTGAGTCCTTCACCCTGTCTCCCAGTCTGTCCTGTGTGAGTCCTTCACCCTGTCTCTCAGTCTGTCCTGTATGAGTCTTTCAACCTATCTTTGCCTGCACGGTATGAGTCCTTCACTCTGCGAGTGTCTCTCAGGTTGTCTCTGTGCTGAGATTTAGACATGTGTTTGCTATTCTTCACTACACTGGATCAGTGAATAACAGTAACGCTGCGGTTATGTCTTGATGTAATTAATTTGATGTAGAATAATATGAAAACCTTGTGAATAACTTTGCATATATCTACAGTACACAAACAACAGCCTAAGAAGTGTTCAGGTTTGAATAATTGCTGTGATGAATCCTCAGCGATAAGACCAGGTATTATTTCTCAACCAGCCGGCGGATGTTCATCTTCTGCTCGTGATAAAACAAACGCTGACATATGTTGATGGACGCCATGCTCCTGTTTCCCAATATGCATTGCAGTAGCGCTGTACAGTGAAATGAATCTCTACCCATCAGTCCCGTTGTCCCGCTCACCTAACTCACCTCACCTCCTAAAACAATATATATTAATTCAGTCAGATCATAATCAACACACATTCCATTATTCCTGAACCCAGAACCATAATGCACTGCACTGACAGGCTATACATTCCAACCAAGATGTATTTGTAATAATGCCAGCAGTGTCTTTCTCTGTCAGACAGGCAGCAGACAGGCGGAGGGAGAGGAGAAGGCAGCATGAGGAGCACCGGAGACACACTATAGAGATGCTCCTGATGTATTTGTAATAATGCCAGCAGTGTCTTTCTCTGTCAGACAGGCAGCAGACAGGCGGAGGGAGAGGAGAAGGCAGCATGAGGAGCACCGGAGACACACTATAGAGATGCTCCTGATGTATTTGTAATAATGCCAGCAGTGTCTTTCTCTGTCAGGCAGGCAGCAGACAGGCGGAGGGAGAGGAGAAGGCAGCATGAGGAGCACCGGAGACACACTATAGAGATGCTCCTGATGTATTTGTAATAATGCCAGCAGTGTCTTTCTCTGTCAGGCAGGCAGCAGACAGGCGGAGGGAGAGGAGAAGGCAGCATGAGGAGCACCGGAGACACACTATAGAGATGCTCCTGATGTATTTGTAATAATGCCAGCAGTGTCTTTCTCTGTCAGACAGGCAGCAGACAGGCGGAGGGAGAGGAGAAGGCAGCATGAGGAGCACCGGAGACACACTATAGAGATGCTCCTGATGTATTCATTGTTTCGCCACTTACAAGTCACTTGGTTCTTTTCATGTCTTTAGTCCATATATATATATATGTATATATATATACAGTACATACATGTATATATCCAGTATGGATGAAATACACAATATGTTCTTGCGTGTTCCTGTATTGTCCCTGTTCTACACATCAATATCTGTTCCATCACTAAACGTGGCCAAACTAAAGCCCGGTACAATCTGGAACACAGGCTTTAAAGAAGTCCTGTTTGAAAATGAGGATGAAGCATTCCCCTCCGAGCCACACTTGGATCCAGGCATCAGTTTGGGAATCAGGCATAAGTTTGGAATCAGGCATCAGTTTGGAATCAGGCATCAGTTTGGGACCAGGCATCAGTTTGGGAACCAGGCATCAGTTTGGGAATCAGTCATCAGTTTGGAACCAGGTATCAGTTTGGGAATCAGGCATCAGTTTGGAATCAGGCATCAGTTTGGGAACCAGGCATCAGTTTGGAACCAGGCATCAGTTTGGGAATCAGGCATCCGTTTGGAACCAGGCATCAGTTTGGGAATCAGGCATCAGTTTGGGAATCAGGCATCCGTTTGGGAATCAGGCATCAGTTTGGAACCAGGCATCAGTTTGGGACCAGGCATCAGTTTGGGACCAGGCATCAGTTTGGGAACCAGGCATCAGTTTGGAACCAGGCATCAGTTTGGAACCAGGCATCAGTTTGGAACCAGGCATCAGTTTGGGAATCAGGCATCAGTTTGGGAATCAGGCATCCGTTTGGAACCAGGCATCAGTTTGGGAATCAGGCATCAGTTTGGGAATCAGGCATCAGCGTGGGAACCAGGCATCAGTTTGGAACCAGGCATCAGTTTGGGAATCGGGCATCAGTTTGGGAATCGGGCATCCGTTTGGGAATCGGGCATCCGTTTGGGAATCGGGCATCCGTTTGGGAATCAGGCATCAGTTTGGAACCAGGCATCAGTTTGGAACCAGGCATCAGTTTGGAATCAGGCATCAGTTTGGAACCAGGCATCAGTTTGGGAACCAGGCATCAGTTTGGAACCAGGCATCAGTTTGGGAATCAGGCATCAGTTTGGGAATCAGGCATCAGTTTGGAACCAGGCATCAGTTTGGAACCAGACTTCAGTTTGGGAATAAGGCATCAGTTTGGGAATCAGGCATCAGTTTGGAACCAGGCATCAGTTTGGAACCAGGCATCAGTTTGGGAATCAGGCATCAGTTTGGGAATCAGGCATCAGTTTGGGAATCAGGCATCAGTTTGGGAATCAGGCATCAGTTTGGGAACCAGACATCAGTTTGGGAATAAGGCATCAGTTTGGGAATCAGGCATCAGTTTGGAACCAGGTATCAGTTTGGAACCAGGTATCAGTTTGGAACCAGGTATCAGTTTGGAACCAGGCATCAGTTTGGAACCAGGTATCAGTTTGGAACCAGGTATCAGTTTGGAACCAGGTATCAGTTTGGAACCAGGCATCAGTTTGGAACCAGGTATCAGTTTGGAACCAGGTATCAGTTTGGAACCAGGCATCAGTTTGGAACTAGGCATCAGTTTGGGAATCAGGCATCAGTATCGAGAGATATAAGAAAGGTCAGCAAATTACAGATATTTGTTTTACCCGTATTTAACCCCTTTTTAGTGCAATACATAGGGAATAGGGTGCCATTTTGGACTCAGTGTAAACCTTACTGTGAAATGCTGACTTACAAGTCCTTATTAACCAACAATGCATTTCAAGGAATTAAATGTATAAAAAATCAAATCAATCTAAAAGTAACACAACAAATGTACATAACAATAACGAGGTTCTATAGAGGGGCTACACTTACCAAGTCAATGTGGAGGCTATATACAGGGGGTACCGTTACAGAGTCAGTGTGGAGGCTATATACAGGGGGTACCGGTACAGAGTCAATGTGGAGGCTATATACAGGGGGTACCGGTACAGAGTCAATGTGGAGGCTATATACAGGGGGTACCGTTACCAAGGCAATGTGGAGGCTATATACAGGGGGTACCGTTACAGAGTCAATGTGGAGGCTATATACAGGGGGTACCGTTACAGAGTCAATGTGGAGGCTATATACAGGGGGTACCGTTACAGAGTCAATGTGGAGGCTATATACAGGGGGTACCGTTACAGAGTCAATGTGGAGGCTATATACAGGGGGTACCGTTACAGAGTCAATGTGGAGGCTATATACAGGGGGTACCGTTTACAGAGTCAATGTGGAGGCTATATACAGGGGGTACCGTTACCAAGGCAATGTGGAGGCTATATACAGGGGTACCCTTACCAAGTCAATGTGCGGGGGATACAGGTTAGTCGAGGTAATTTGTAAAGTGACTATGCATAGATAATAAGTGGCCCCAGTGTTGAGCATCAGCGTGGCAGATATGTTGTTGCCTACCCTTACCACCTGGGGGTGGCCCGTCAGGAAGTCCAGGATCCAGATGAAGAGGGAGGTGTTTAGTCCCAGGGTCCTTAGCTCAGTGATGAGCTTATAGTGGGAAATATGGTGTTGAACCCTGAGCTGTACTCAATGAACAGCATTCTCACATAGGCGTTCCTTTTATCCAGGTGGGAAAGGGCAGTGGGCATTGTGATTGAGATTTCTGTCACCTGTGGATCTGTTAGGGCGGTTTGCGAATTGTGAGTGGGTCTAGGGTTTCTGTTATGATGGTGTTGATGTGAGCCATGACCAGCCTTTCAAAGCACTTCAGGGCTACCGACGTGAGTGCTACGGGGCAGTAATAATTTAGGCAGGTTACCTTCGCTTCCTTGTGTACATTGACTATGGTGGTCTTTTTGAAACATGTAGGTATTACTGATTTGGCCAGGGAGAGGTTGAAAATGTCAGTCAAGACACTTGAAATACATCAATTATTCTCTTAAATTAAATGTTTCTTGATTGGTGGACCAGGTTTTAGAAACAGGTTTGTCTCGCCTGGTTTCTTTGAGTTGTTCTGTCCGTTTGTGCAGTGAGTTTTACAATATATTTAAGTAGTGAGTGTTATGATGTGGTTCCCATGCCGGAGACCCAACCATATGCGGAGCAGCTGCTGCCAGAGATTATGAATGATTTCAGATGTTCTGGGATCCAGATGTCCTTGAGAAAACAGTCAGGAGACAAACATATTCAGACGAGATGACTGTGAATCCTTATGAAAAGCTGTGGCTTGAAATCTCAACTTATTTATCTATGGGAAACAAACTAGATACCTGTCATTCTGCTGTCCTCCTGCAGTCCTCCTGCTGTACTCATGCAGTGCTCCTGCTGTCCTCCTACAGTCCTCCTACTGTCCTCCTGCTGTCCTAATGCTGTCCTCCTAAAATACTCCTGCTGTCCCCCTACAGTCCTCCTACTGTCCTCCTGCAGTCCTCCTGCTGTCCTCCTGCAGTGCTCCTGCTGTCCCCCTACAGTCCTCCTACTGTCATCCTGCTGTCCCCCTACAGTCCTCCTAAAATACTCCTGATGTCCTCCTAAAATACATCTGATGTCCTCCTACTGTCCTCATGCCGTCCTCCTACAGTGCTCCTGCTGTCCTCCTACAATCCTCCTGCTGTCCTCCTACTGTCCTCCTGCTGTCCTCCTACAGTCCCTGCTGTCCTCCTGTCCTCCTGCTTTCTTCCTACAGTCCTCCTACTGTCTTTCTACAGTCCTTCTACTGTCCTCCTGCTGTCCTCCTAGAGTCTTCCTACAGTCCTCCTGCTATCCTCCTACAGTCCTCCTGCTGTCCTCCTACAGTCCTCCTGCTCTCCTCTTGCTCATCTCCTCCTTCTGTCCTCCTATAGTCCTCCTGCTGTCCTCCTGCTGTCCATCTACTCTGCTCCTGCTGTCCTCCTACAGTCTCCTGCTGTCCTTCTACTCTGCTCCTGCTGTCCTCCTACAGTCCTCCTACTGTCCTCCTGCTGTCCTCCTACAGTCCTCCTGCTGTCCTTCTACAGTCCTCCTGCTGTCCTTCTTACAGTCCTCCTGCTGTCCTCCTACAGTCCTCCTGCGGTCCTTCTACTGTCCTCCTGCTGTCCCCCTACAGTCGTCCTGCTGTCGTCCTGCTGTCCTTCTGTTGTCCTTCTGCTGTCCTCCAGCTGTCCTTCTGTTGTCCTCCTACAATCATCCTGCTGTCCTCCTACTGTCCTCCTGCTGTCCTCCTACAGTCCTCCTGCTGTCCTCCTGTCCTCCTGTCCTCCTGCTGTCCTCCTACAGTCCTCCTGCTGTCTTTCTACAGTCCTTCTACTGTCCTCCTGCTGTCCTCCTAGAGTCTTCCTACAGTCCTCCTGCTATCCTCCTACAGTCCTCCTGCTGTCCTCCTACAGTCCTCCTGCTCTCCTCTTGCTCATCTCCTCCTTCTGTCTTCCTACAGTCCTCCTGCTGTCCTCCTGCTGTCCATCTACTCTGCTCCTGCTGTCCTCCTACAGTCCTCCTGCTGTCCTTCTACTCTGCTCCTGCTGTCCTCCTACAGTCCTCCTTCTGTCCTCCTACAGTCCTCCTGCGGTCCTTCTACTGTCCTCCTGCTGTCCCCCTACAGTCGTCCTGCTGTCCTCCAGCTGTCCTTCTGTTGTCCTTCTGCTGTCCTCCAGCTGTCCTTCTGTTGTCCTCCTACAATCATCCTGCTGTCCTCCTACTGTCCTCCTGCTGTCCTCCTACAGTCCTCATGCTGTCCTCCTGTCCTCCTTCTGTCCTCCTGCTGTCCTCCTACAGTCCTGCTGTCCTCCTGCTGTCCTCCTACAGTCCTCCTGCTGTCCTCCTACAGTCCTCCTGCTTTCTTCCTACAGTCCTCCTACTGTCTTTCTACAGTCCTTCTACTGTCCTCCTGCTGTCCTCCTAG
>NW_025746826.1:0-85409 GCF_021184085.1 Oncorhynchus gorbuscha
ATAGTGAGTTGACCCAGAGACTGTAGTCTATATACAGTATAGCTGGTGTTTATAGTGAGTTGACCCAGAGACTGTAGTCTATATACAGTATAGCTGGTGTTTATAGTGAGTTGACCCAGAGACTGTAGTCTATATACAGTATAGCTGGTGTTTATAGTGAGTTGACCCAGAGACTGTAGTCTTTATACAGTATAGCTGGTGTTTATAGTGAGTTGACCCAGTTACTGTAGTCTATATACAGTATAGCTGGTGTTTATCGTGGCCATGTTCCATTCCTCATCACCCTGAACACAGTGCACAGTGCCAGGACAGACCTCTGCCAACACACTACTTTACATCACTTATTAATGATAATGATTTCCTCAAGGACTTTTCAATGGAGTATAATGTACAAGTCTACAGATGTCATATTGATTGCTATTTTGGAGGAGATGCTGCGTGTCCCTGTTTGCAGACCTCTCTGCCCTGTCCTCTTCCTAAAGCAAATACCACTTGAAAAGAGTTGCTGGTGAAGAGGAGGTTGAATAGACCTGTTGTTTGTTTGTTTATTTTGTTTCTGGGATTTGACATCTCTGTTCTGGGTGCTTGACTGTAAAGGCCTAGTGAAGTTGACATCTCTGTTCTGGGTGCTTGACTGTAAAGGCCTAGTGAAGTTGACATCTCTGTTCTGGGTGCTTGACTGTAAAGGCCTAGTGAAGTTGACATCTCTGTTCTGGGTGCTTGACTGTAAAGGCCTAGTGAAGTTGACATCTCTGTTCTGGGTGCTTGACTGTAAAGGCCTAGTGAAGTTGACATCTCTGTTCTGGGTGCTTGACTGTAAAGGCCTAGTGAAGTTGACATCTCTGTTCTGGGTGCTTGACTGTAAAGGCCTAGTGAAGTTGACATCTCTGTTCTGGGTGCTTGACTGTAAAGGCCTAGTGAAGTTGACATCTCTGTTCTGGGTGCTTGACTGGAAAGGCCCAGTGAAGTCAACATGCAGTTTTCCTGCAGGACTGCATTATCGGGGGTTTTTGTCTTTTGATATTGATATGAAAACGACTGCATTGGGCCTTTGCATAACCTGCCGCCTCAGTGGTGCTGATAGCTCAGTCACTTTCGTCACTCTACAACTTCCAGTCCAACATTCAAGCCTTCTGCTTCACATCAAAAAGTTGCAGTGAATTGTGTACTGCATAGTTTCTCTAGACAGATTGGTTTCCTCTAGAGGTCGACCGATTAATCGGAATGGCCGATTAATTAGGGCCGATTTCAAGTTTTCATAACAGTTGCAGATTTGTTCTTTCCCCCCCTGCCAACAAATGACACATTTGTGTAGGCGAGGCTTGAAATGCCGGTGTTTATTGCGGGAGGAAACTAGAGGTTGACCGATTATGATTTTTCAACGCCGATACCGATTAATCGTCCGATTTAAATTTTTTACATGTATTTGTAATAATGACAATTACAACAATACTGAATGAACACTTATTTTAACTTAATATAATACATCAATAAAATCAATTTAGCCTCAAATAAATAATGAAACATGTTCAATTTGGTTTAAACAATGCAAAAACAAAGTGTTGGAGAAGAACGTAAAAGTGCAATATGTGCCATGTAAGAAAGATAACGTTTCAGTTCCTTGCTCAGAACATGAGAACATATGAAAGTTGGTGGTTTCTTTTAACATGATATATTCCAAGGTAAGAGGTTTTAGGTTGTAGTTATTATAGGAATTATAGGACTATTTATCTCTATTCCATTTGTATTTCATTAACCTTTGACTATTGGATGTTCTTATAGGCACTTTAGTATTGCCAGTGTAAAAGTATAGCTTCCGTCCCTTTCCTCCCTCCCCCTGGTCTCGACCCAGCAACAAAACGACAACTGTCACCATAGAAGCAGTGTTACCCATGCAGAGCAAGGGGAACAACCACTCCAAGGCTCAGAGCGAGTGACGTTTGAAACACTATTAGCACGCGCTAACTAGCTAGCCATTTCACTTCGGTTACACCAGCCTCATCTCGGGAGTTGATAGGCTTGAAGTCATAAACAGAGCATTGCTTGACGCACAACGAAGCGCTGCTGGCAAAACACACGAAAGTGCTGTTTGAATGAATGTTTACGCGCCTGCTTCTGCCTACCACCGCTCAGTCAGATACTTAGATACTTGTATGCTCAGTCAGATTATATGCAACGCAGGACACGCTAGATAATATCTAGTAATATCATCAACTATGTGGAGTTAACTAGTGACTATGATTGATTGTTATTTATAAGATAAGTTTAATGATAGCTAGCAACTTACCTTGGCTTACTGCATTCGCGTAACAGGCAGTCTCCTTGTGGAGTGCAACAAGAGAGAGGCAGGTCGTTATTGCGTTGGATTAGTTAACTGTAAGGTTGCAAGATTGGATCCCCCGAGCTGACAAGGTGAAAATCTGTCGTTCTGCCCCTGAACAAGGCAGTTAACCCACTGTTCCCAGGCCGTCATTGAAATTAAGAATGTGTTCTTAACGGACTTGCCTAGTTAAATAAAGATTAAATAAAGGTATAAAAAAAGAGAAGGCAAATGGGCCCAAAATAACGATTTCCAATTGTTATGAAAACTTGAAATCGGCCATTCCGATTAATCGGTCGACCTCTAGTCTAGTCAGATCCATGTTCAGTCTACAACACAGACATGGTGGACTAGTTGATCATGTTACTGGTGGCTCCTGGTGCATCCTGGTAGGAGGGTCTGGAGGCAGCATTCGTGGGCGTTCCAAATAAGCCCCTATTTCCTACATAGTGTGTTACTTTTGACCAAAAGATCATGTTCCATTTTGGGACACAGTCATGGACAGAGGTCCATTGGTCCTGATGAGCTGTCAGCCTGGGTATGAAACAACTGAGGCTGTCCACCAAGCTACACTGCTCCTACACCCCTGTCACAACATATTGAGGCCAACAGGAGCACAGACACTCCGGGCGACAGGATGGCTGTTCTTTCCAGAGTGAGGGAGAGAAACTGACAGTGTGTTCCCTACAATATCCACCCCCATCAGACCACAGCTGTGTTTTGGAGACCTCAGAGCAGCTTGGTATCCTGACCATCACCATGATTCATTAGTATAGGTTTTGTTTAACACAACACAACAGCCTCAGTTTACCTCCGTCTTGTTGTGAGTGGTTGTATGTCTTTACTTCTATCCACCAGCAGAGGGCAGACTGGTGAGGCTCCTGTTGAAACACAGGGAGAGGGTAGGACAACAGCTTTATTTCATTCAAACAGTCAAACCATCACCTAATAACACAACATCATGTGATGAGACTCCGGCTGTGTCCCAAATGCATTCTATAGTGGAGGGGACTACTGTTGACCACAGCCTTATGGCGCTCTGTCAGGGCGGGTCCTCTCTGTCTGTCCGTCTGGTCAAGCAGGGCCACAGCCTCTGTCAGGGTGGGTCCTCAGACAGACAGACAGACAGACAGACAGACAGACAGACAGACAGACAGACAGACAGACAGACAGACAGACAGACAGACAGACAGACAGACAGACAGACAGACAGACAGACAGACAGACAGACAGACAGACAGACCAGACAAATGACCATTCACAGACAGTAAAGACAGACAGATACCTACCATTCACAGACAGTAAAGACCAGACAGCTATCTACCATTCACTAGTAAAGACCTCTCAGACTATCTACCATTCACTAGTAAAGACCTCTCAGCTATCTACCATTCACTAGTAAAGACCTCTCAGCTATCTACCATTCACTAGTAAAGACCTCTCAGCTATCTACCATTCACTAGTAAAGACCTCTCAGCTATCTACCATTCACTAGTAAAGACCTCTCATACCTACCATTCACTAGTAAAGACCTCTCATATCTACCATTCACTAGTAAAGACCTCTCAGCTATCTACCATTCACTAGTAAAGACCTCTCATATCTACCATTCACTAGTAAAGACCTCTCAGCTATCTACCATTCACTAGTAAAGACCTCTCATACCTACCATTCACTAGTAAAGACCTCTCATATCTACCATTCACTAGTAAAGACCTCTCAGCTATCTACCATTCACTAGTAAAGACCTCTCATATCTACCATTCACTAGTAAAGACCTCTCAGCTATCTACCATTCACTAGTAAAGACATCTCAGCTATCTACCATTCACTAGTAAAGACCTCTCATATCTACCATTCACTAGTAAAGACCTCTCATACCTACCATTCACTAGTAAAGACCTCTCATATCTACCATTCACTAGTAAAGACCTCTCATATCTACCATTCACTAGTAAAGACCTCTCATATCTACCATTCACTAGTAAAGACCTCTCATATCTACCATTCACTAGTAAAGACCTCTCATATCTACCATTCACTAGTAAAGACCTCTCATATCTACCATTCACTAGTAAAGACCTCTCAGCTATCTACCATTCACTAGTAAAGACCTCTCATATCTACCATTCACTAGTAAAGACCTCTCATATCTACCATTCACTAGTAAAGACCTCTCATATCTACCATTCACTAGTAAAGACCTCTCATATCTACCATTCACTAGTAAAGACCTCTCATATCTACCATTCACTAGTAAAGACCTCTCAGCTATCTACCATTCACTAGTAAAGACCTCTCAGCTATCTACCATTCACTAGTAAAGACCTCTCATATCTACCATTCACTAGTAAAGACCTCTCATATCTACCATTCACTAGTAAAGACCTCTCATACCTACCATTCACTAGTAAAGACCTCTCATATCTACCATTCACTAGTAAAGACCTCTCAGCTATCTACCATTCACTAGTAAAGACCTCTCAGCTATCTACCATTCACTAGTAAAGACCTCTCAGCTATCTACCATTCACTAGTAAAGACCTCTCAGCTATCTACCATTCACTAGTAAAGACCTCTCATATCTACCATTCACTAGTAAAGACCTCTCATATCTACCATTCACTAGTAAAGACCTCTCATATCTACCATTCACTAGTAAAGACCTCTCAGCTATCTACCATTCACTAGTAAAGACCTCTCAGCTATCTACCATTCACTAGTAAAGACCTCTCAGCTATCTACCATTCACTAGTAAAGACCTCTCATATCTACCATTCACTAGTAAAGACATCTCATATCTACCATTCACTAGTAAAGACATCTCATACCTACCATTCACTAGTAAAGACCTCTCAGCTACCTACCATTCACTAGTAAAGACCTCTCATACCATTCACTAGTAAAGACCTCTCATACCTACCATTCACTAGTAAAGACCTCTCATATCTACCATTCACTAGTAAAGACCTCTCAGCTATCTACCATTCACTAGTAAAGACATCTCATATCTACCATTCACTAGTAAAGACCTCTCAGCTATCTACCATTCACTAGTAAAGACCTCTCAGCTATCTACCATTCACTAGTAAAGACCTCTCATACCTACCATTCACTAGTAAAGACCTCTCATATCTACCATTCACTAGTAAAGACCTCTCAGCTATCTACCATTCACTAGTAAAGACCTCTCAGCTATCTACCATTCACTAGTAAAGACCTCTCAGCTATCTACCATTCACTAGTAAAGACCTCTCAGCTATCTACCATTCACTAGTAAAGACCTCTCAGCTATCTACCATTCACTAGTAAAGACCTCTCAGCTATCTACCATTCACTAGTAAAGACCTCTCATACCTACCATTCACTAGTAAAGACCTCTCAGCTATCTACCATTCACTAGTAAAGACCTCTCATACCATTCACTAGTAAAGACCTCTCAGCTATCTACCATTCACTAGTAAAGACCTCTCAGCTATCTACCATTCACTAGTAAAGACCTCTCAGCTATCTACCATTCACTAGTAAAGACCTCTCATATCTACCATTCACTAGTAAAGACCTCTCAGCTATCTACCATTCACTAGTAAAGACCTCTCAGCTATCTACCATTCACTAGTAAAGACCTCTAATACCTACCATTCACTAGTAAAGACCTCTCATATCTACCATTCACTAGTAAAGACCTCTCATACCTACCATTCACTAGTAAAGACCTCTCAGCTATCTACCATTCACTAGTAAAGACCTCTCATATCTACCATTCACTAGTAAAGACCTCTCATATCTACCATTCACTAGTAAAGACCTCTCATATCTACCATTCACTAGTAAAGACCTCTCATATCTACCATTCACTAGTAAAGACCTCTCAGCTATCTACCATTCACTAGTAAAGACCTCTCATATCTACCATTCACTAGTAAAGACATCTCAGCTATCTACCATTCACTAGTAAAGACCTCTCATACCATTCACTAGTAAAGACCTCTCATATCTACCATTCACTAGTAAAGACCTCTCATACCTACCATTCACTAGTAAAGACCTCTCAGCTATCTACCATTCACTAGTAAAGACCTCTCAGCTATCTACCATTCACTAGTAAAGACCTCTCAGCTATCTACCATTCACTAGTAAAGACCTCTCATATCTACCATTCACTAGTAAAGACCTCTCAGCTATCTACCATTCACTAGTAAAGACCTCTCAGCTATCTACCATTCACTAGTAAAGACCTCTCAGCTATCTACCATTCACTAGTAAAGACCTCTCAGCTATCTACCATTCACTAGTAAAGACCTCTCAGCTATCTACCATTCACTAGTAAAGACCTCTCAGCTATCTACCATTCACTAGTAAAGACCTCTCATATCTACCATTCACTAGTAAAGACCTCTCAGCTATCTACCATTCACTAGTAAAGACCTCTCAGCTATCTACCATTCACTAGTAAAGACCTCTCAGCTATCTACCATTCACTAGTAAAGACCTCTCAGCTATCTACCATTCACTAGTAAAGACCTCTCAGCTATCTACCATTCACTAGTAAAGACCTCTCAGCTATCTACCATTCACTAGTAAAGACCTCTCAGCTATCTACCATTCACTAGTAAAGACCTCTCAGCTATCTACCATTCACTAGTAAAGACCTCTCAGCTATCTACCATTCACTAGTAAAGACCTCTCATACCTACCATTCACTTTTCTCTGTCACTCTTTGTCTGTGGATGTATTTCACTCTCTCTCTCTTTATCACCCTTATTGTGCCTCACAATCTCCATTCACTCCCTCTCTATCTCTCTCTATCTCTCTCTCTCTCTCTCTCTCTCTCTCTCTCTACTCATTCTCTCTCTCTCTCTCTCTCTCTCTCTCTCTCTCTCTCTCTCTCTCTCTCTCTCTCTCTCTCTCTCTCTACCATTCACTAGTAAAGACCTCTCTCTCTCTCTCTGCCTCCCTTCAGCTGAGTAAAGATCTTCCATCAGTACCATTTAGACTGAGGTCAGAAAGAGGTCTCTCAGACATCAGAGTGGAGCCATTAGGTCTATAGACAGACAGAGTGGAGCAACAGAGTAGGTCTATAGACAGACAGAGTGAAGCAACAGTGTAGGTCTATAGACGGACAGATTCACTAGTAAAGACAGAGTGGAGCAACAGAGTAGGTCTATAGACAGACAGAGTGGAGCAACAGTGTAGGTCTATAGACAGACTGGACAACAGTGTAGGTCTGTAGACAGACAGAGTTTCAGGTCTATAGACAGACAGAGTGGAGCAACAGTGTAGGTCTATAGACAGACAGAGTGGAGCAACAGTGTAGGTCTATACAGGTGTGGGCTGGAAGGCAACAGCGGCCAACAGCCAACCAACCACCATGCTGAGAGAGATACTGAGCCCACGGATTATTGATTCTCAGGAATATTAATTTATTTGATTCTCCTGCCTGTTGCTGCTCTGACACTCTAACTTGTGGAGTGTGTGGGAGAAAGAGGGATGCAGAGCGAGAACAGAGGAAGTGGAGCTGAGAGAGAGAGTTGTTTTGTATGAGTGAGTGAGAGAAAGAGAGCTAGAGAGAGCTCCTCAACCTCTCGATCTACCAGCTGGCCACCTCTCCTCTCTGAATGGACCAGTCTGACAGTAGCCCTGCTCTAGTCTTCATGCTGGATTAATTAGCGGAGGAGCGCAGACAGCGACATGAGTGAGGAAGCCAAGGAGAAGGACTCTGGGAAGACGGCTGCTCACCGCAAGAAGAAAGGAAAGAAGGTAAAGACATGTTCTCTCTAGTGCAGCAGTAAACAGAGACTAGTCTGTAGGAGTAAAGACATGTTCTCTCTAGTGCAGCAGTAAACAGAGACTAGTCTGTAGGAGTAAAGACATGTTCTCTCTAGGGCAGCAGTAAACAGAGACTAGTCTGTAGGAGTAAAGACATGTTCTCTCTAGGGCAGCAGTAAACAGAGACTAGTCTGTAGGAGTAAAGACATGTTCTCTCTAGGGCAGCAGTAAACAGAGACTAGTCTGTAGGAGTAAAGACATGTTCTCTCTAGGGGCAGCAGTAAACAGAGACTAGTCTGTAGGAGTAAAGACATGTTCTCTCTAGGGCAGCAGTAAACAGACTAGTCTGTAGGAGTAAAGACATGTTCTCTCTAGGGCAGCAGTAAAAGCAGACTAGTCTGTAGGAGTAAAGACATGTTCTCTCTAGTGCAGCAGTAAACAGAGACTAGTCTGTAGGAGTAAAGACATGTTCTCTCTAGGGCAGCAGTAAACAGAGACTAGTCTGTAGGAGTAAAGACATGTTCTCTCTAGGGCAGCAGTAAACAGAGACTAGTCTGTAGGTGTAGACACTAGGCAGCAGTAAACAGAGACTAGTCTGTAGGAGTAAAGACATGTTCTCTCTAGGGCAGCAGTAAACAGAGACTAGTCTGTAGGAGTAAAGACATGTCTAGGGCAGCAGTAAACAGAGACTAGTCTGTAGGAGTAAAGACATGTCCTCTCTAGGGCAGCAGTAAACAGAGACTAGTCTGTAGGAGTAAAGACATGTCCTCTCTAGTGCAGCAGTAAACAGAGACTAGTCTGTAGGAGTAAAGACATGTCCTCTCTAGGCAGCAGTAAACAGAGACTAGTCTGTAGTAAAGACATTCTCTCTAGGGCAGCAGTAAACAGAGACTAGTCTGTAGGTGTAAAGACATGTTCTCTCTAGGGCAGCAGTAAACAGAGACTAGTCTGTAGGAGTAAAGACATGTTCTCTCTAGGGCGAGTAAACAGAGACTAGTCTGTAGGAGTAAAGACATGTTCTCTAGCAGTAGAGTGTCTGTGAGGAGTAAAGACAGTTCTCTCTAGTGCAGCAGTAAACAGAGACTAGTCTGTAGGAGTAAAGACATGTTCTCCTAGTGCAGCAGTAAACAGAGACTAGTCTGTAGGTGTAAAGACATGAGCAGTAAACAGAGACTAGTCTGTAGGAGTAAAGACATGTTCTCTCTAGGGCAGCAGTAAACAGAGACTAGTCTGTAGGAGTAAAGACATGTTCTCTCTAGGGCAGCAGTAAACAGAGACTAGTCTGTAGGTGTAAAGACATGTTCTCTCTAGGGCAGCAGTAAACAGAGACTAGTCTGTAGGAGTAAAGACATGTTCTCTCTAGGGCAGCAGTAAACAGAGACTAGTCTGTAGGAGTAAAGACATGTTCTCTCTAGGGCAGCAGTAAACAGAGACTAGTCTGTAGGAGTAAAGACATGTTCTCTCTAGGGCAGCAGTAAACAGAGACTAGTCTGTAGGAGTAAAGACATGTTCTCTCTAGGGCAGCAGTAAACAGAGACTAGTCTGTAGGAGTAAAGACATGTTCTCTCTAGGGCAGCAGTAAACAGAGACTAGTCTGTAGGAGTAAAGACATGTTCTCTCTAGGGCAGCAGTAAACAGAGACTAGTCTGTAGGAGTAAAGACATGTTCTCTCTAGGGCAGCAGTAAACAGAGACTAGTCTGTAGGAGTAAAGACATGTTCTCTCTAGGGCAGCAGTAAACAGAGACTAGTCTGTAGGAGTAAAGACATGTTCTCTCTAGGGCAGCAGTAAACAGAGACTAGTCTGTAGGAGTAAAGACATGTTCTCTCTAGGGCAGCAGTAAACAGAGACTAGTCTGTAGGAGTAAAGACATGTTCTCTCTAGTGCAGCAGTAAACAGAGACTAGTCTGTAGGAGTAAAGACATGTTCTCTCTAGGGCAGCAGTAAACAGAGACTAGTCTGTAGGAGTAAAGACATGTCTCTCTAGGGCAGCAGTAAACAGAGACTAGTCTGTAGGAGTAAAGACATGTCTCTCTAGTGCAGCAGTAAACAGAGACTAGTCTGTAGGAGTAAAGATATGTTCTCTCTAGGGCAGCAGTAAACAGAGACTAGTCTGTAGGAGTAAAGACATGTTCTCTCTAGGGCAGCAGTAAACAGAGACTAGTCTGCAGGAGTAAAGACATGTTCTCTCTAGGGCAGCAGTAAACAGACTAGTCTGCAGGAGTAAAGACATGTTCTCTCTAGGGCAGCAGTAAACAGAGACTAGTCTGTAGGAGTAAAGACATGTTCTCTCTAGGGCAGCAGTAAACAGAGACTAGTCTGTAGGAGTAAAGACATGTCCTCTCTAGGGTAGCAGTAGAGACTAGTCTGTAGGAGTAAAGACATGTTCTCTCTAGGGCAGCAGTAAACAGAGACTAGTCTGTAGGAGTAAAGACATGTTCTCTCTAGGGCAGCAGTAAACAGAGACTAGTCTGTAGGAGTAAAGACATGTTCTCTCTAGGGCAGCAGTAAACAGAGACTAGTCTGTAGGAGTAAAGACATGTTCAGTAAACAGAGACTAGTCTAAAGGCATGTCCTCTCTAGGGCAGCAGTAAACAGAGACTAGTCTGTAGGAGTAAAGACATGTTCTCTCTAGGGCAGCAGTAAACAGAGACTAGTCTGTAGGAGTAAAGACATGTTCTCTCTAGGGCAGCAGTAAACAGAGACTAGTCTGTAGGTGTAAAAGTAGCAGTAGAGACAGTCTGTTAAAGACATGTTCTCTCTAGGGCAGCAGTAAACAGAGACTAGTCTGTAGGAGTAAAGACATGTTCTCTCTAGGGCAGCAGTAAACAGAGACTAGTCTGTAGGAGTAAAGACATGTTCTCTCTAGTGCAGCAGTAAACAGAGACTAGTCTGTAGGAGTAAAGACATGTTCTCTCTAGGGCAGCAGTAAACAGAGACTAGTCTGTAGGAGTAAAGACATGTTCTCTCTAGGGCAGCAGTAAACAGAGACTAGTCTGCAGGAGTAAAGACATGTTCTCTCTAGGGCAGCAGTAAACAGACTAGTCTGCAGGAGTAAAGACATGTTCTCTCTAGGGCAGCAGTAAACAGAGACTAGTCTGCAGGAGTAAAGACATGTTCTCTCTAGGGCAGCAGTAAACAGACTAGTCTGTAGGAGTAAAGACACTGAAGAGAGCCTGGTGTCAATGCGTTGGGTCGCTGCCTGAGAGAGATGGCTACTTGCTATTCAGTACTAATGCTGAATTGTTGTTAGTTATGTAGTGATCTGAGCAGAGGAGGGAATACAGGCTGTGTTCTTTGTGATGTAGTTTGTGTTGAGACTCCACATTGAGATATGATGAGGAGAGTTGCAGACCGCTGTTGGGGGAACTAGTGGTGCTTACGGTTCCTGGTGCTAAAGGCTGTCATACATGTTTATTCCTCTGGGTCCACTTGTTGCTTCATCAAATGGCTGGTTGCCTTCTGCTCCACATTGTGGGGTTCCAGAGACTCAGGAGAAGCAGAGAGCACAGTCTATGATCTGGGTGGCTGGAGTCTTTAATGATTTAATGAGGTTCCAGAGACTCGGCAGAAGCAGAGAGAACAGTCTATGGTCTGGGTGGCTGGAGTCTTTAATGATTTAATGGGGTTCCAGGGACTAAGCAGAGGGAACAGTCTATGGTCTGGGTGGCTGGAGTCTTTAATGATTTAATGGGGTTCCAGGGACTCAGCAGAGAGAACAGTCTATGATCTGGGTGGCTGGAGTCTTTAATGATTTAATGGGGTTCCAGGGACTCAGCAGAGAGAACAGTCTATGATCTGGGTGGATGGAGTCTTTAATGATTTAATGGGGTTCCAGGGACTCAGCAGAGAGAACAGTCTATGATCTGGGTGGCTGGAGTCTTTAATGATTTAATGGGGTTCCAGGGACTCAGCAGAGAGAACAGTCTATGATCTGGGTGGCTGGAGTCTTTAATGATTTAATGGGGTTCCAGGGACTCAGCAGAGAGAACAGTCTATGATCTGGGTGGCTGGAGTCTTTAATGATTTAATGGGGTTCCAGGGACTCAGCAGAGAGAACAGTCTATGATCTGGGTGGCTGGAGTCTTTAATGATTTAATGGGGTTCCAGGGACTCAGCAGAGAGAACAGTCTATGATCTGGGTGGCTGGAGTCTTTAATGATTTAATGGGGTTCCAGGAATTCAGCAGAAGCCCTGATGAAGTGCACCCCATGCTGGGAGCAGTAAACAGGCCTCCATGTGTTAGCTGTTGACCTGCTGTTGGATAATAACAGCTTCTAATAAGAGCTGTTAGAGAAGACTTGTTGTGTGTTCGTCAGGTCACAATTATAAGAATTAATAAGAGGTTATTATAAGAGTTAATAAGAACTGTTGTGATTAAGAGTTATTAGTACATTTCTTATTTTTCTTATTTTTAATTTTTTTTACCCCTTTTTCTCCCCAATTTCATGGTATCAAATTGTTGTAGTAGCTACTATCTTGTCTCATCGCTACAACTCCCGTGCGGGCTCGGGGGAGACGAAGGTTGAAAGTCATGCGTCCTCCGATACACAACCCAACCAAGCCGCACTGCTTCTTAACACAGTGCGCATCCAACCCGGAAGCCAGCCGCACCAATGTGTCGGAGGAAACACCGTGCACCTGGCAACCTTGGCTAGTGCACACTGCGCCCAGCCCACCACAGGAGTCGCTGGTGCGCGATGAGACAAGGACACCCCTACCGACCAAGCCCTCCCTAACCTGGGCGACGCTAGGTCAATTGTGCGTCGCCCCATGGACCTCCCGGTCGCGGCCGGTTACGACAGAGCCTGGGTGCGAACCCAGGGACTCTGATGGCACAGCTGGCGCTGCAGTACAGCGCCCTTAACCACTGCGCCACCCGGGAGGCCGTGATTAGTACGTTTCAACACAGAGGAAAGAGGGGTGTGAGACTGGTAGAAACCCTGTCCTTATGAGGCCTTTATACCAGTCTCAGTACAATAAGGAACTGTGTTAGCTAGACTGGTAGAAACCCTCTCTTTATGAGGCCTTTATACCAGTCTCAGTACAATAAGGAACTGTGTTAGCTAGTTGCCCTAGTTCACTGGAGAACAGTATAACATAATTTCATGCCTGGTGAGTTACCAGCCCCTGGCGTTGTGTTACTGTGTGTACTTGGTTGTTTTCAGCACAATGAGATTGCCTTCCCTCGTCTTCCTCTGTGTTCTCCTGCCATTCTGTCAGCGGCCCAAATGGCAAACTATTCCCTATGGGTCTATTTAGGGAATAGGACTGTAGTATTAAGTAGTGCCCTATTTAGGGAATAGTGCCCTATTTAGGGAATAGGATTTAGTGCCCTATTTAGGGAATAGGACTGTAGTATTAAGTAGTGCCCTATTTAGGGAATAGGACTGTAGTATTAAGTAGTGCCCTATTTAGGGAATAGGACTGTAGTATTAAGTAGTGCCCTATTTAGGGAATAGGACTGTAGTATTAAGTAGTGCCCTATTTAGGGAATAGGACTGTAGTATTAAGTAGTGCCCTATTTAGGGAATAGGATAGTATTAAGTAGTGCCCTATTTAGGGAATAGGACTGTAGTATTAAGTAGTGCCCTATTTAGGGAATAGGACTGTAGTATTAAGTAGTGCCCTATTTAGGGAATAGGACTGTAGTATTAAGTAGTGCCCTATTTAGGGAATAGGATAGTATTAAGTAGTCCTATTTAGGGAATAGGACTGTAGTATTAAGTAGTGCCCTATTTAGGGAATAGGACTGTAGTATTAAGTAGTGCCCTATTTAGGGAATAGGACTGTAGTATTAAGTAGTCCTATTTAGGGAATAGGACTGTAGTATTAAGTAGTGCCCTATTTAGGGAATAGGACTGTAGTATTAAGTAGTCCTATTTAGGGAATAGGACTAGTCCTATTTAGGGAATAGGACTGTAGTATTAAGTAGTCCTATTTAGGGAATAGGACTGTAGTATTAAGTAGTGCCCTATTTAGGGAATAGGACTGTAGTCCTATTTAGGGAATAGGACTGTAGTATTAAGTAGTCCTATTTAGGGAATAGGACTGTAGTATTTAGTAGGCCCTATTTAGGGAATAGGACTGTAGTATTAAGTAGTGCCCTATTTAGGGAATAGGACTGTAGTATTAAGTAGTGCCCTATTTAGGGAATAGGACTGTAGTATTAAGTAGTGCCCTATTTAGGGAATAGGACTGTAGTATTAAGTAGTGCCCTATTTAGGGAATAGGACTGTAGTATTAAGTAGTGCCCTATTTAGGGAATAGGACTGTAGTATTAAGTAGTCCTATTTAGGGAATAGGACTGTAGTATTAAGTAGTGCCCTATTTAGGGAATAGGACTGTAGTATTAAGTAGTGCCCTATTTAGGGAATAGGACTGTAGTATTAAGTAGTGCCCTATTTAGGGAATAGGACTGTAGTATTAAGTAGTGCCCTATTTAGGGAATAGGACTGTAGTATTAAGTAGTGCCCTATTTAGGGAATAGGGAATAGTAGTCCTATTTAGGGAATAGGACTGTAGTATTAAGTAGTGCCCTATTTAGGGAATAGGACTGTAGTATTAAGTAGTGCCCTATTTAGGGAATAGGACTGTAGTATTAAGTAGTGCCCTATGTAGGGAATAGGACTGTAGTATTAAGTAGTGCCCTATTTAGGGAATAGGGAGCCGTTGGAAAGCACTCTGTCAATCTGTACAGTTGATTTAACCTAATGACGATGGGTCATGTTCTGGAAGGAAATGCCCTCTTCTCCTTCTCCTGCATTTCAGTAATATCACAGTCAGTTCCCTCTCTGACTAGGTTAGGTTTATGTCAGTACTCAGTTCCCTCTCTGACTAGGTTAGGTTTATGTCAGTACTCAGTTCCCTCTCTGACTAGGTTAGGTTTATAACAGTCAGTAGTCAGTTCCCTCTCTGACTAGGTTAGGTTTATAACAGTCAGTACTCAGTTCCCTCTCTGACTAGGTTAGGTTTATAACAGTCAGTAGTCAGTTCCCTCTCTGACTAGGTTAGGTTTATAACAGTCAGTAGTCAGTTCCCTCTCTGACTAGGTTAGGTTTATAACAGTCAGTAGTCAGTTCCCTCTCTGACTAGGTTAGGTTTATAACAGTCAGTACTCAGTTCCCTCTCTGACTAGGTTAGGTTTATGTCAGTACTCAGTTCCCTCTCTGACTAGGTTAGGTTTATAACAGACAGTCAGTTCCCTCTCTGACTAGGTTAGGTTTATAACAGTCAGTAGTCAGTTCCCTCTCTGACTAGGTTAGGTTTATGTCAGTACTCAGTTCCCTCTCTGACTAGGTTAGGTTTATAACAGTCAGTACTCAGTTCCCTCTCTGACTAGGTTAGGTTTATAACAGTCAGTAGTCAGTTCCCTCTCTGACTAGGTTAGGTTTATAACAGTCAGTACTCAGTTCCCTCTCTGACTAGGTTAGGTTTATGTCAGTACTCAGTTCCCTCTCTGACTAGGTTAGGTTTATAACAGTCAGTACTCAGTTCCCTCTCTGACTAGGTTAGGTTTATGACAGTCAGTACTCAGTTCCCTCTCTGACTAGGTTAGGTTTATAACAGTACTCAGTTCCCTCTCTGACTAGGTTAGGTTTATGACAGACAGTACTCAGTTCCCTCTCTGACTAGGTTAGGTTTATGACAGTCAGTACTCAGTTCCCTCTCTGACTAGGTTAGGTTTATAACAGTCAGTAGTCAGTTCCCTCTCTGACTAGGTTAGGTTTATAACAGTCAGTACTCAGTTCCCTCTCTGACTAGGTTAGGTTTATGTCAGTACTCAGTTCCCTCTCTGACTAGGTTAGGTTTATAACAGTCAGTACTCAGTTCCCTCTCTGACTAGGTTAGGTTTATGACAGTACTCAGTTCCCTCTCTGACTAGGTTAGGTTTATGACAGTCAGTAGTCAGTTCCCTCTCTGACTAGGTTAGGTTTATGTCAGTACTCAGTTCCCTCTCTGACTAGGTTAGGTTTATGACAGTCAGTACTCAGTTCCCTCTCTGACTAGGTTAGGTTTATGACAGTCAGTACTCAGTTCCCTCTCTGACTAGATTAGGTTTATAACAGTCAGTAGTCAGTTCCCTCTCTGACTAGGTTAGGTTTATAACAGTACTCAGTTCCCTCTCTGACTAGGTTAGGTTTATAACAGTACTCAGTTCCCTCTCTGACTAGGTTAGGTTTATAACAGTACTCAGTTCCCTCTCTGACTAGGTTAGGTTTATAACAGTCAGTACTCAGTTCCCTCTCTGACTAGGTTAGGTTTATGACAGTCAGTACTCAGTTCCCTCTCTGACTAGGTTAGGTGTTCCATTATTAAAGCGGCTAGTGTTCCATTATTAAAGTGACCAGTGTTCCATTATTAAAGTGGCTAGTGTTCCATTATTAAAGTGACCAGTGTTCCATTATTAAAGTGGCTAGTGTTCCATTATTAAAGTGACCAGTGTTCCATTATTAAAGTGACTAGTGTTCCATTATTAAAGTGACCAGTGTTCCATTATTAAAGTGACTAGTGTTCCATTATTAAAGTGGCTAGTGTTCCATTATTAAAGTGACCAGTGTTCCATTATTAAAGTGGCTAGTGTTCCATTATTAAAGTAGCCAGTGTTCCATTATTAAAGTGGCTTGTGTTCCATTATTAAAGTGACCAGTGTTCCATTATTAAAGTGACTAGTGTTCCATTATTAAAGTGGCCAGTGTTCCATTATTAAAGTGACTAGTGTTCCATTATTAAAGTGACCAGTGTTCCATTATTAAAGTGACTAGTGTTCCATTATTAAAGTGACCAGTGTTCCATTATTAAAGTGACTAGTGTTCCATTATTAAAGTGACCAGTGTTCCATTATTAAAGTGACTAGTGTTCCATTATTAAAGGGGCCAGTGATTCCAAGCTAAAGTGACCAGTGATTTGATGTTGTTGATAGATTTACAGAATGGGGTTATATCTCTCCATCTACTGACCTGTATTCATTGTGAAGGTAGCTAGAGTTTCATTAGACTGACATGTTCATATTGGAGACAGAACTAGAGTTTCATTAGACTGACATGTTCACATCGGAGACAGAACAGATATTGAGTGGGTGTTGTGTTGGTTACTGCTGAGAAGTGGCTGATGTTTCCATCTCAGTGGATGGATGGATGGATGGATAGATAGACATATCCCTGCCTCACCCCTCCTCCCCACCTCACCCCCCACCCCGCCTCGTCCCGCCTCACACCCCCACCCCGCCTCACCCCCTCCCCACCTCACACCCCGCCTCACCCCCTCCCCACCTCACCCCGCCTCACCCCCTCCCTGCCTCACCCCGCCTCACCCCCTCCCCACCTCACCCCGCCTCACCCCCCTCCCCACCTCACCCCCTCCCCACCTCACCCCGCCTCACCCCCTCCCCGCCTCACCCCGCCTCACCCCCTCCCCGCCTCACCCCGCCTCACGCCCCCTCCCCACCTCACCCCGCCTCACGCCCCCTCCCCACCTCACCCCGCCTCACCCCCTCCCCGCCTCACCCCCTCCCCGCCTCACCCCCTCCCTGCCTCACCCCATCCCCCTCCCTGCCTCACCCTGCCTCACGCCCCCTCCCCACCCCATCCCCCCTCCCCGCCTCTGAAGGAAGCACTTTAGAAGGCCGTCATGTTGATGAATGAGTGATGATGTAATGTGTTAGGTGTGGCGGATGTGGACCGGTCACTGTGTTATTGCCAGGCGTTATCTGTCACGGTGGAAGGATCTGAGTGTGTAGGTCTGGTGTGGCCCGGTGCGGCGTAGGGATTCAGTGTGGTGGTGTTCTATTTGTGGCTCATGTCAGTTGCCTAGGAGATTGCTGGCTGAATACCAGCACTGGACTGGAGCTGACCTCGCCCAGACAGACCCCTCCCTCCCTCCCTCCCTCCCTCCCTCCCTCCCTCCCTCCCTCCCTCCCTCCCTCCCTCCCTCCCTCCCTCCCTCCCTCCCCCTCCCTCCCTCCCTCCCTCCCTCCCTCCCTCCATCCATCCATCCATCTATCCATCCATCCTTATAACCTCGCCCAAACAGACAGACTTCTCTCCTCCTCCTCTCCATCCGTCCCTCTGCCTCGCCCAAACAGGCTGTCAGACTGGCTTCCTTGGTGCCTCTCCTCCACCTTTACTCCATCCATCCACCCCTCCATCCTTGGTGGTTATGAAATATGACAGCAGCTGTATCTATCCACCATGTTGTTACCCTCCCTGTCCTGTCACACTAGATGTTCTCTGATAGGACAGCAGCCGTATCTATCCACCATGTTGTTACCCTCCCTGTCCTGTCACACCTTAAACTATACAACAGGTGTAGACCTGTACCGGTACAGAGTCAATGTGGAGGCTATATACAGGGGGTACCAGTACAGAGTCAATGTGGAGGCTATATACAGGGGGTACTGGTACAGAGTCAATGTGGAGGCTATATACAGGGGGTACTGGTACAGAGTCAATGTGGAGGCTATATACAGGGGGTACCGGTACAGAGTCAACGTGGAGGCTATATACAGGGGGTACCGGTACAGAGTCAATGTGGAGGCTATATACAGGGGGTACCGGTACAGAGTCAATGTGGAGGCTATATACAGGGGTTCCCGGTACAGAGTCAGTCTGGAGGCTATATACAGGGGGTACCAGTACAGAGTCAATGTGGAGGCTATATACAGGGGGTACCGGTACAGAGTCAATGTGGAGGCTATATACAGGGGGTACCGGTACAGAGTCAATGTGGAGGCTATATACAGGGGGTACCGGTACAGAGTCAATGTGGAGGATATATACAGGGAGTACTGGTACAGAGTCAGTGTGGAGGCTATATACAGGGGGTACTGGTACAGAGTCAGTGTGGAGGCTATATACAGGGGGTACCTCTTCACCTCTCTTAAGTGGGGCTGCAGGAGTGATTCACCTCTCTTAAGTGGGGCTGCAGGAGAGATTCGCCTCTCTTAAGTGGGGCTGCAGGAGTGATTCACCTCTCTTAAGTGGGTCTGCAGGAGTGATTCACCTCTCTTAAGTGGGTCTGCAGGAGTGATTCACCTCTCTTAAGTGGGTCTGCAGGAGTGATTCACCTCTCTTAAGTGGGTCTGCAGGAGTGATTCACCTCTCTTAAGTGGGTCTGCAGGAGTGATTCATCTCTCTTAAGTGGGGCTGCAGGAGTGATTCACCTCTCTTAAGTGGGGCTGCAGGAGAGATTCGCCTCTCTTAAGTGGGGCTGCAGGAGTGATTCACCTCTCTTAAGTGGGTCTGCAGGAGTGATTCACCTCTCTTAAGTGGGTCTGCAGGAGTGATTCACCTCTCTTAAGTGGGTCTGCAGGAGTGATTCACCTCTCTTAAGTGGGTCTGCAGGAGTGATTCACCTCTCTTAAGTGGGTCTGCAGGAGTGATTCATCTCTCTTAAGTGGGGCTGCAGGAGTGATTCACCTCTCTTAAGTGGGGCTGCAGGAGAGATTCGCCTCTCTTAAGTGGGGCTGCAGGAGTGATTCGCGTCTCTTAAGTGGGTCTGCAGGAGTGATTCATCTCTCTTAAGTGATAACCAGTACTGGTAAGCTTCGTAATGTAAAATGATCTACCAGGTGAAATGTTGAATGCAATATGCTTTATCTATTACCGAGAGCACAACTTACTGCAGGTATTTATTTAACAATAACTAATATTAATGTTTATATCAACAAAAACAGCATTGATGGTATTGGAAAATCATACTGGTGGTATTTTGGAATATCCTGAGATATGGTACACTGTATACAGTATACCACCCAACCCTATTAGAAATGAACTGTGACTTTACACAGACAGTTCTTGTCTACTTCATCGTTGTGTTCTTTCCATAGAGTCCGCAGCATTTGGCTAGTTGGTGGTACTACATAACGTTGGAGGGATGTGTTCTGTGACTGTTCTGCTTCCATGGTAACGGTCCGTAGCACTGCTCTGTGCTCTTGTATGGGTATTGTATTACCTTGTATTCCCCTGGAGCACAGGGCAGAGTGGAGACTGAGGCTGTTCCTCCAGGCGGCTCCTTATCACAAATATAGAGTCCTCCATTAGACTCCTCAAAAACAATGACACATACTTTTCTTCTCCATTTCTGTGAATGCTTTCTTTCCAAATCAAGGTAATCTGTATTGCTCTGCTCTGCTCTGGCTACTGAACCCTGCTCTGGCTACTGAACCTTGCTCTGCTCTGCTCTGGCTACTGAACCCTGCTCTGGTTACTGAACCCTGCTCTGCTCTGGTTACTGAACCCTGCTCTGCTCTGCTCTGGTTACTGAACCCTGCTCTGCTCTGCTCTGGCTACTGAACCCTGCTCTGCTCTGGCTACTGAACCCTGCTCTGCTCTGTAGTGGCTACTCAACCCTGCTCTGGCTACTGAACCATTTAACATTTACATTTAAGTCATTTAGCAGACGCTCTTATCCAGAGCGACTTACAAATTGGTGCATTCACCTTATGACATCCAGTGGGACAGTCACTTAACAATAGTGCATCTAAAACTTAGGGGGGGTGGGGTGAGAGGGATTACTTATCCTATCCTAGGTATTAGAACCCTGCTCTGTAGTGGCTACTGAACCCCGCTCTGCTCTGGTTACTGAACCCTGCTCTGTAGTGGGTACTGAACCCTGCTCTGCTCTGGCTACTGAACCCTGCTCTATACTGGGTACTGAACCCTGCTCTGCTCTGGCTACTGAACCCTGCTCTGGCTACTGAACCCCGCTCTGCTCTGGCTACTGAACCCTGCTCTGCTCTGGCTACTGAACCCTGCTCTGCTCTGGCTACTGAACCTCGCTCTGCTCTGGCTACTGAACCCTGCTCTATACTGGGTACTGAACCCTGCTCTGCTCTGGCTACTGAACCCTGCTCTGGCTACTGAACCCCGCTCTGCTCTGGCTATTGAACCCTGCTCTGTAGTGGGTACTGCTCTGCTCTGCTCTGTCTGTAGTAACAACAGGATCTACAGTCTGTCTGTAGTAACAACAGGATCTACAGTCTGTCTGTAGTAACAACAGGATCTACAGTCTATAGTGTTATGTAGAGTCATGGTCTCTAGCTCTCCAGCCATTGTGTTGGATGGAGGGCTGGTGTTTCTGACCTGGTGTTGTCGTTTGGTTGTTAGGAGATTCAGGCAAAGAAATCAAGGAGTCTGTCAATGTAGGTTCATCCCAGGCTATCTCTGCCTACAGCCCTGCAGCCACAGAGAACAGCTTTGATGCTGAGGAAGATTGACATGCCCAGTCTCACTTCTCATCACATCTGCTTCAAGCCACCTGAACAAAACATAAACATTATAAAGGAACCCTACATGTTGTGAGATGCTGAACATACGGCCTAAGATATTGCCTGTTTGAAACAACACATTCAACTGTCAGTTCAGTGTGAAATACACTGCAGAGTCCCAGCTCTATAGTGGAGTTACTGTTGTCTTTTAGCAACAAACCAACAAGTCAATCAGTAACTGGCTGTAGTGCTGGGGTCACAATATGAAACCTCACTAGGATGAATACAGAGCTCATCTCTGCTCTGCTGGTTATGACAGCTGTCTTTGTCCCAGGCCAGGGTGGTGGGGAAGGGGGCATGGGCTTAGAGACAGGATGGGTTGGGGTGGGTGGGTGGTGGGGAAGGGGGAATGGGCTTAGAGACAGGATGGGTTGGGGTGTGTGGGTGGTGGGGAAGGGGGCATGGGCTTAGAGACAGGATGGGTTGGGGTGTGTGGGTGGTGGGGAAGATGGGAATGGGCTTAGAGACAGGATGGGTTGGGGTGGGTGGGTGGTGGGGAAGGGGGAATGGGCTTAGAGACAGGATGGGTTGGGGTGGGTGGGTGGTGGGGAAGGGGGCATGGGCTTAGAGACAGGATGGGTTGGGGTGGGTGGGTGGTGGGGAAGGGGGAATGGGCTTAGAGACAGGATGGGTTGGGGTGTGTGGGTGGTGGGGAAGGGGGAATGGGCTTAGAGACAGGATGGGTTGGGGTGGGTGGGTGGTGGGGAAGGGGGAATGGGCTTAGAGACAGGATGGGTTGGGAAATGTATGAGCCCCTCTGTTTTCCATCACATGGATACAAAACCCTGTGCTGCCTCGATGTGTGCTGGGCCTTATCCATGCTGCCTCTGTGTGCTGGGCCTTATCCATGCTGCCTCTGTGTGCTGGGCCTTATCCCTGCTGCCTCGGTGTGCTGGGCCTTATCCCTGCTGCCTCGGTGTGCTGGGCCTTATCCCTGCTGCCTCTGTGTGCTGGGCCTTATCCCTGCTGCCTCGGTGTGCTGGGCCTTATCCATGCTGCCTCGGTGTGCTGGGCCTTATCCATGCTGCCTCGGTGTGCTGGGCCTTATCCATGCTGCCTCTGTGTGCTGGGCCTTATCCATGCTGCCTCTGTGTGCTGGGCCTTATCCATGCTGCCTCGGTGTGCTGGGCCTTATCCATGCTGCCTCGGTGTGCTGGGCCTTATCCATGCTGCCTCTGTGTGCTGGGCCTTATCCATGCTGCCTCGGTGTACTGGGCCTTATCCCTGCTGCCTCGGTGTGCTGGGCCTTATCCATGCTGCCTCTGTGTGCGGGACCTTATCCATGCTGCCTCGGTGTGCTGGGCCTTATCCATGCTGCCTCGGTGTGCTGGGCCAGATCCATGCTGCCTCGGTGTGCTGGGCCTTATCCCTGCTGCCCTGCAAGACTGACAAGACCGACACACACACCATCCCCTCCCCACAACCCTTTGTTAATGCCTCAGCCCACTAGCCCCTGCTCTTCTCTCTCCTCATTGGTCCAGCCACACAGCCCACTAGCCCCTGCTATCCTCTCTCCTCATTGGTCCAGCCACACAGCCCATTAGGCCCCTGCTATCCTCTCTCCTCATTGGTCCAGCCACACAGCCCACTAGCCCCTGCTATCCTCTCTCCTCATTGGTCCAGCCACACAGCTAAACCCCCTCAATAGAACCCTGTTCCCCATCCCATTCCCCCTTCTCCTGGAGTTCTGCTTCCGACCCTCCGACCCCTTTCTCTTTACACAATGAGCTGAAATGATTGTTCTTTTGTTGCCATGTTGATTTTTCCAACAATGAGAGCTGAGTGATTCCAACGACCCCCAAGCTCATTCAGTTGATTGGCTGATTGCTGCATTATGAACAGAACACACTGTCTGGAGGATTCTAGACAAACGTTTTGACTGTTGTGTCAATGACTATTGCATGGATTTGGTGGTAAATGTTCTCCAGCTGGGTGACGTAACTGATACCTGTTGCTGTATGCATCACCAGTAGACCAGTTGGACAGGGGGAAGTCCAGTGTGTCCTACAGTATCAGGCCTCTGAGGTAAACATCACAATGGCAGTAAGGCTGTTTGAACTAGATAAGGTAGGCAGGACTACAGATGGCAGCGTCACACCTTTATAGATGTCCAGTGGCCATAAACCAAGGTGTTTTACATATAGTTTCTCCAGGTGGCTTTGGGCAATGAGAACATGCAGACAGGGGATTAGAGCATGGAAGAGGAAGGTGGGACCATTCCTACCTAGGTAAACATACATATACATACCAGCTATACATACCAGCTATACATACCAGCTATACATACCAGCTATATATACCAGCTATATATACCAGCTATATATACCAGCTATACATACCAGCTATACATATCAGCTATATCTACCTAGCTAAACATACATATACATACCAGCTATACATACCAGCTATACATACCAGCTATATATACCAGCTATACATACCAGCTATACATACCAGCTATACATACCAGCTATACATACCAGCTATACATACCAGCTATACATACCAGCTATACATACCAGCTATACAAACCGGCTATACATACCAGCTATACATACCAGCTATACAAACCGGCTATACAAACCGGCTATACAAACCGGCTATACATACCAGCTATACATACCAGCTATACAAACCAGCTATACATACCAGCTATACATACCAGCTATACATACCAGCTATATCTACCTAGCTAAACATACATATACATACCAGCTATACATACCAGCTATACATACCAGCTATACATACCAGCTATACATACCAGCTATACATACCAGCTATACATACCAGCTATATCTACCAGCTATACATACCAGCTATACATACCAGCTATACATACCAGCTATACATACCAGCTATACATACCAGCTATATCTACCAGCTATACATACCAGCTATACATACCAGCTATACATACCAGCTATACATACCAGCTATACATACCAGCTATACATACCAGCTATACATACCAGCTATACATACCAGCTATACATACCAGCTATATCTACCAGCTATACATACCAGCTATACATACCAGCTATACATACCAGCTATACATACCAGCTATATCTACCAGCTATACATACCAGCTATACATACCAGCTATACATACCAGCTATACATACCAGCTATACATACCAGCTATACATACCAGCTATACATACCAGCTATATCTACCAGCTATACATACCAGCTATACATACCAGCTATACATACCAGCTATACATACCAGCTATACATACCAGCTATACATACCAGCTATACATACCAGCTATATCTACCAGCTATACATACCAGCTATACATACCAGCTATACATACCAGCTATACATACCAGCTATACATACCAGCTATATATACCAGCTATATATACCAGCTATATATACCAGCTATATATACCAGCTATACATACCAGCTATACATATCAGCTATATCTACCTAGCTAAACATACATATACATACCAGCTATACATACCAGCTATACATACCAGCTATATATACCAGCTATACATACCAGCTATACATACCAGCTATACATACCAGCTATACATACCAGCTATACATACCAGCTATACATACCAGCTATACATACCAGCTATACATACCAGCTATACATACCAGCTATACAAACCGGCTATACAAACCGGCTATACAAACCGGCTATACATACCAGCTATACATACCAGCTATACAAACCAGCTATACATACCAGCTATACATACCAGCTATACATACCAGCTATATCTACCTAGCTAAACATACATATACATACCAGCTATACATACCAGCTATACATACCAGCTATACATACCAGCTATACATACCAGCTATACATACCAGCTATACATACCAGCTATATCTACCAGCTATATATACCAGCTATACATACCAGCTATATATACCAGCTATACATATCAGCTATACCTACCTAGCTAAACATACATATACATACCAGCTATACATACCAGCTATACATACCAGCTATACATACCAGCTATACATACCAGCTATACATACCAGCTATATCTACCAGCTATATATACCAGCTATACATACCAGCTATATATACCAGCTATATCTACCTAGCTAAACATACATATACATACCAGCTATACATACCAGCTACATCTACCAGCTATATATACCAGCTATACATACCAGCTATACATACCAGCTATACATACCAGCTATATATACCAGCTATATCTACCTAGCTAAACATACATATACATACCAGCTATACATACCAGCTATACATACCAGCTATATCTACCAGCTGTACATACCAGCTATACATACCAGCTATACCTACCCAGCTATACCTACCCAGCTATACATACCAGCTATACCTACCCAGCTATACATACCAGCTATATATACCAGCTATACATACCAGCTATACATACCAGCTATACATACCAGCTATACATACCAGCTATACATACCAGCTATATATACCAGCTGTACATACCAGCTATACATACCAGCTATACCTACCCAGCTATACCTACCCAGCTATACATACCAGCTATACCTACCCAGCTATACATACCAGCTATATATACCAGCTATACATACCAGCTATACATACCAGCTATACATACCAGCTATACATACCAGCTATACATACCAGCTATACATACCAGCTATATCTACCAAGCTAAACATACATATACATACCAGCTATACATACCAGCTATACATACCAGCTATACATACCAGCTATACATACCAGCTATACATACCAGCTATACATACCAGCTATACATACCAGCTATACATACCAGCTATATCTACCAAGCTAAACATACATATACATACCAGCTATACATACCAGCTATATATACCAGCTATACATACCAGCTATACATACCAGCTATACATACATATACATACCAGCTATACATACCAGCTATACATACCAGCTATATCTACCAGCTATATATACCAGCTATACATACCAGCTATACATACCAGCTATATATACCAGCTATACATACCAGCTATACATACCAGCTATATATACCACCTATACATACCAGCTATACATACCAGCTATACATACCAGCTATACATACATATACATACCAGCTATACATACCAGCTATACATACCAGCTATACATACCAGCTATATATACCAGCTATACATACCAGCTATATCTACCAGCTATATCTACCAAGCTAAACATACATATACATACCAGCTATACATACCAGCTATACATACCAGCTATACATACCAGCTATATATACCAGCTATACATACCAGCTATATCTACCAGCTATATATACCAGCTATACATATCAGCTATACATACATATACATACCAGCTATACATATCAGCTATACATACCAGCTATACATACCAGCTATATCTACCAGCTATACATACCAGCTATACATACCAGCTATACATACATATACATACCAGCTATACATATCAGCTATACATACCAGCTATACATACCAGCTATACATACCAGCTATACATATCAGCTATACATACATATACATACCAGCTATACATACCAGCTATACATACCAGCTATACATACCAGCTATACATACCAGCTATACATACCAGCTATACATACATATACATACCAGCTATACATACCAGCTATACATACCAGCTATACATACCAGCTATACATACCAGCTATACATACCAGCTATACATACCAGCTATACATACCAGCTATATATACCAGCTATACATACCAGCTATACATACCAGCTATACATACCAGCTATACATACCAGCTATACATACCAGCTATACATACCAGCTATACATACCAGCTATACATACATATACATACCAGCTATACATACCAGCTATACATACCAGCTATACATACCAGCTATACATACCAGCTATACATACCAGCTATACATACCAGCTATACATACCAGCTATACATACCAGCTATATCTACCTAGCTAAACATACATATACATACCAGCTATCCATACCAGCCATATATATCAGCTATCCAAACCAGCTATATATACCAGCTATATATACCAGCTATCCAAACCAGCTATATATACCAGCTATATCTACCTAGCTATATATACATATACATACCAGCTATACATACCAGCTATACATACCAGCTATACCTACCAGCTATACATATCAGCTATACATACATATACATACCAGCTATACATACCAGCTATACATACCAGCTATACCTACCAGCTATACATATCAGCTATACATACATATACATACCAGCTATACATACCAGCTATACATACCAGCTATACATACATATACATACCAGCTATACATACCAGCTATACATATCAGCTATACATACCAGCTATACCTACCAGCTATACATACCAGCTATACATATCAGCTATACATACATATACATACCAGCTATACATACCAGCTATACATACCAGCTATACATACCAGCTATACATACCAGCTATACATACCAGCTATACATACCAGCTATACATACATATACATACCAGCTATACATACCAGCTATACATACCAGCTATATATACCAGCTATACATACCAGCTATACATACCAGCTATACATACCAGCTATACATACCAGCTATACATACCAGCTATACATACCAGCTATATCTACCTAGCTAAACATACATATACATACCAGCTATCCATACCAGCCATATATATCAGCTATCCAAACCAGCTATATATACCAGCTATATATACCAGCTATCCAAACCAGCTATATATACCAGCTATATCTACCTAGCTATATATACATATACATACCAGCTATACATACCAGCTATACATACCAGCTATACCTACCAGCTATACATATCAGCTATACATACATATACATACCAGCTATACATACCAGCTATACATACCAGCTATACCTACCAGCTATACATATCAGCTATACATACATATACATACCAGCTATACATACCAGCTATACATACCAGCTATACATACATATACATACCAGCTATACATACCAGCTATACATATCAGCTATACATACCAGCTATACCTACCAGCTATACATACCAGCTATACATATCAGCTATACATACATATACATACCAGCTATACATACCAGCTATACATACCAGCTATACATACCAGCTATACATACCAGCTATACATACCAGCTATACATACCAGCTATACATACATATACATACCAGCTATACATACCAGCTATACATACCAGCTATATATACCAGCTATACCTACCAGCTATACATACCAGCTATACATACCAGCTATCCATACCAGCTATACATACCAGCTATACATACCAGCTATACATACCAGCTATACATACCAGCTATACATACCAGCTATACATACCAGCTATATATACCAGCTATACCTACCAGCTATACATACCAGCTATCCATACCAGCTATACATACCAGCTATACCTACCAGCTATACATACCAGCTGTACATACCAGCTATACATACCAGCTATATCTACCAGCTGTACATACCAGCTATACATACCAGCTATACATACCAGCTATACATACCAGCTATACATACCAGCTATACATACCAGCTATACATACCAGCTATACATACCAGCTATCCATACCAGCTATCCATACCAGCTATATATACCAGCTATACATACCAGCTATATCTACCAAGCTAAACATACATATACATACCAGCTATACATACCAGCTATACATACCAGCTATACATACCAGCTATATATACCAGCTATACATACCAGCTATACATACCAGCTATACCTACCAGCTATACATACCAGCTATACATATCAGCTATACATACATATACATACCAGCTATACATACATATACATACTAGCTATACATACCAGCTATACATACCAGCTATACATACCAGCTATATCTACCAGCTATACATACCAGCTATACATACCAGCTATACATACATACCAGCTATACATACCAGCTATATCTACCAGCTATACATACCAGCTATACATACCAGCTATACATACCAGCTATACATACCAGCTATACATACCAGCTATATATACCAGCTATACATACCAGCTATACATACCAGCTATATATACCAGCTATATCTACCAAGCTAAACATACATATACATACCAGCTATACATACCAGCTATACATACCAGCTATACATACATATACATACCAGCTATACATACCAGCTATACATACCAGCTATACATACCAGCTATACATACCAGCTATACATACCAGCTATATATACCAGCTATACATACATATACCTACCAGCTATACCTACCCAGCTATACATACCAGCTATACCTACCAGCTATACATACATATACATACCAGCTATACATACCAGCTATACATACATATACCTACCAGCTATACCTACCCAGCTATACATACCAGCTATACCTACCAGCTATACCTACCCAGCTATATATACCAGCTATACCTACCCAGCTATACCTACCCAGCTATACATACCATCTATACATACCAGCTATACATACCAGCTATACATACCAGCTATATATACCAGCTATACCTACCAGCTAAATATACCAGCTATACATACCAGCTATACATACATATACATACCAGCTATACATACCAGCTATATATACCAGCTATACATACCAGCTATATATACCAGCTATACATACCAGCTATATATACCAGCTATACATACCAGCTATACAAACCGGCTATACATACCAGCTATACATACCAGCTATACCTACCAGCTATATATACCAGCTATATCTACCTAGCTAAACATACATATACCTACCAGCTAAATATACCGGCTATACATACCAGCTGTACATACCAGCTAAATAGGGTTAAGGGTTAGGGGTTAGGGGTTAGGGTTAAGGGTTAGGGTTAGGGGTTAAGGTTAGGGTTAGGGGTTAGGGGTTAGGGGTTAGGGGTTAGGGTTAGGGGTTAGGGGTTGGGGTTAGGGTTAAGGGTTAGGGTTATGTCTGTGACATCCAGGAAAATGAAAGGGATCTAGGGTTAGGGGTTAGGGGTTAGGGTTAAGGGTTAGGGTTAGGGGTTAGGGTTAGTGTTAGTGTTAGGGTTAGGGTTAGGGTTAGGGGTTAGGGTTAGGGTTAGGGTTAGGGTTAGTGTTAGGGTTAGGGGTTGGGGTTGGGGTTAGGGGTTAGGGTTAGGGTTAGTGTTAGGGTTAGGGTTAGGGTTAGGGGTTGGGGTTGGGGTTAGGGTTAAGGGTTAGGGGTTAGGGTTAGGGGTTAGGGTTATGTCTGTGACATCCAGGAAAATGAAAGGGATCTAGGGTTAGGGGTTAGGGGTTAGGGGTTAGGGTTAGGGGTTAGGGTTAGGGTTAGGGGTTAGGGGTTAGGGTTAGGAGTTAGGGTTAGGGGTTAGGGTTAGGGTTAGTGTTAGGGTTAGGGATTAGGGTTAAGGGTTAGGGGTTAGGGTTAGGGGTTAGCGTTAGGGGTTAGGGTTAGGGGTTAGGGTTTGGGGTTAGGGGTTAGGGTTAGGGTTATGTCTGTGACATCCAGGTAAATGAAAGTGATCTTGTTGGTTGAAACGGTTTGAGTTATTTGAAACCGTTGCTTTGATTGCCGTATTGCCCAACTTTGCAAACATGAATAGTCTTGTTTGTTGATTGCAGGAACTGTGTCCTGCATTGTTTATGTTCTGTGTGTGTGTGTGTGTGTGTGTGTGTGTGTGTGTGTGTGTGTGTGTGTGTGTGTGTGTGTGTGTGTGTGTGTGTGTGTGTGTGTGTGTGTGTGTGTGTGTGTGTGTGTGTGTGTGTGTGTGTGTGTGTGTGTGTGTGTGTGTGTGTGTGTGTGTGTGTGTGCTCCTCACCACACCAACACAGTAGTTCTGGAATGATCCATCTTCCTCTCAGCACACTGATGCCACCTAGTGGAGAAGACATGAAATGCACTTTGATCCCATTTCTCTCTGATAGACGTCAACAAGACAGAAGGAAGCAAACTGTGTCCCAAATGACACCCTATTCCCTACATAGTGCACTACTTTTGACCAAAACCTTATGGGCCCTGGCCAAACGTAGTGCGCTGTACAGGAGATAGGGTGTCATCTGGGACGCTGTCAATACTTCCCATTATTGGATTAGGTTTCAGTCCACTGCAGCTCTGCAAGGATCCAGCTCCACACAGAGAGGAGATGGTGCCTGAGACTCCAGTGTGTAGTGAAGGAGAGGGGATATCTACCCACCTAATGTTATAGTCCTGTAACCTATCTCATATAACCCTCTCTCCTATATCTCCCCACCTAATGTTATAGTCCTGAAACCTATCTCATATAACCCTCTCTCTCCTATATCTATCCACCTAATGTTATAGTCCTGTAACCTATCTCATATAACCCTCTCTCCTATATCTACCCACCTAATGTTATAGTCCTGTAACCTATCTCATATAACCCTCTCTCTCCTATATCTATCCACCTAATGTTATAGTCCTGTAACCTATCTCATATAACCCTCTCTCCTATATCTACCCACCTAATGTTATAGTCCTGTAACCTATCTCATATAACCCTCTCTCTCCTATATCTATCCACCTAATGTTATAGTCCTGTAACCTATCTCATATAACCCTCTCTCTCCTATATCTATCCACCTAATGTTATAGTCCTGTAACCTATCTCATATAACCCTCTCTCCTATATCTATCCACCTAATGTTATAGTCCTGTAACCTATCTCATATAACCCTCTCTCTCCTATATCTACCCACCTAATGTTATAGTCCTGAAACCTATCTCATATAACCCTCTCTCCTATATCTATCCACCTAATGTTATAGTCCTGAAACCTATCTCATATAACCCTCTCTCCTATATCTACCCACCTAATGTTATAGTCCTGAAACCTATCTCGTATAACCCTCTATCTCCTACTCAGATCATATCAGCCATTTTGAGTGTACCCATGAGGTGACCAGTCACAGTGCCGTGGTCAGAGGGTGTAATCCCGTTGTTATGATGCACTCAACCCACAGACCTGATCTTAGACAGAACGTTCAGTCGCAGGGTGCAGGTTCTCTGGGTGGCCACTAGAGGGACCCAGAGATCAACATTACAGTAGCAGGGTGCAGGTTCTCTGCGTGGCCACTAGAGGGACCCAGAGATCAACATTACCGTAGCAGGGTGCAGGTTCTCTGCGTGGCCACTAGAGGGACCCAGAGATCAACATTACAGTAGCAGGGTGCAGGTTCTCTGGGTGGCCACTAGAGGGACCCAGAGATCAACATTACAGTAGCAGGGTGCAGGTTCTCTGCGTGGCCACTAGAGGGACCCAGAGATCAACATTACAGTAGCAGGGTGCAGGTTCTCTGCGTGGCCACTAGAGGGACCCAGAGATCAAATCAAATCAAATTTATTTATATAGCCCTTCGTACATCAGCTGATATCTCAAAGTGCTGTACAGAAACCCAGCCTAAAACCCCAAACAGCAAACAATGCAGGTGTAAAAGCACGGTGGCTAGGAAAACTCCCTAGAAAGGCCAAAACCTAGGAAGAAACCTAGAGAGGAACCGGGCTATGTGGGGTGGCCAGTCCTCTTCTGGCTGTGCCGGGTAGAGATTATAACAGAACATGACCAAGATGTTCAAATGTTCATAAATGACCAGCATGGTCAAATAATAATAAGGCAGAACAGTTGAAACTGGAGCAGCAGCACAGTCAGGTGGACTGGGACAGCAAGGAGCCATCATGTCAGGTAGTCCTGGGGCACGGTCCTAGGGCTCAGGTCCTCCGAGAGAGAGAAAGAAAGAGAGAATTAGAGAGAGCATATGTGGGGTGGCCAGTCCTCTTCTGGCTGTGCCGGGTGGATATTATAACTAACAGAACGTGGCCAAGATGTTCAAATGTTCATAAATGACCAGCATGGTTGAATAATAGTAAGGCAGCACAGTTGAAACTGGAGCAGGAGCATGGCCAGGTGGACTGGGGACAGCAAGGAGTTCATTACAGTAGCAGGGTGCAGGTTCTCTGGTCGGCCACTAGAGGGACTGGGGACAGCAGAGATCATTACAGTAGCAGGGTGCAGGTTATCTGGGCGGCCACTAGAGGGACCCAGAGATCAACATTACAGTAGCAGGGTGCAGGTTCTCTGGGTGGCCACTAGAGGGACCCAGAGATCAACATTACAGTAGCAGGGTGCAGGTTCTCTGGGTGACCACTAGAGGGACCCAGAGATCAACATTACAGTCGCAGGGTGCAGGTTATCTGCGTGGCCACTAGAGGGACCCAGAGATCAACATTACAGTAGCAGGGTGCAGGTTCTCTGGGTGGCCACTAGAGGGACCCAGAGATCAACATTACAGTAGCAGGGTGCAGGTTCTCTGGGTGGCCACTAGAGGGACCCAGAGATCAACATTACAGTCGCAGGGTGCAGGTTCTCTGGGTGGCCACTAGAGGGACCCAGAGATCAACATTACAGTAGCAGGGTGCAGGTTCTCTGGGTGGCCACTAGAGGGACCCAGAGATCAACATTACAGTAGCAGGGTGCAGGTTCTCTGGGTGGCCACTAGAGGGACCCAGAGATCAACATTACAGTCACAGGGTGCAGGTTCTCTGGGTGGCCACTAGAGGGACCCAGAGATCAACATTACAGTAGCAGGGTGCAGGTTCTCTGGGTGGCCACTAGAGGGACCCAGAGATCAACATTATAGTAGCAGGGTGCAGGTTCTCTGGGTGGCCACTAGAGGGACCCAGAGATCAACATTACAGTAGCAGGGTGCAGGTTCTCTGGGCGGCCACTAGAGGGACCCAGAGATCAACATTACAGTAGCAGGGTGCAGGTTCTCTGGGTGGCCACTAGAGGGACCCAGAGATCAACATTACAGTAGCAGGGTGCAGGTTATCTGCGTGGCCACTAGAGGGACCCAGAGATCAACATTACAGTAGCAGGGTGCAGGTTCTCTGGGTGGCCACTAGAGGGACCCAGAGATCAACATTACAGTCGCAGGGTGCAGGTTCTCTGGGTGGCCACTAGAGGGACCCAGAGATCAACATTACAGTAGCAGGGTGCAGGTTCTCTGGGTGGCCACTAGAGGGACCCAGAGATCAACATTACAGTAGCAGGGTGCAGGTTCTCTGGGTGGCCACTAGAGGGACCCAGAGATCAACATTACAGTCGCAGGGTGCAAGTTCTCTGGGTGGCCACTAGAGGGACCCAGAGATCAACATTACAGTCATGTGGGTAACCGTTGTTGAAGAGTACGTTCTCTCTGAGAACTGTCTTACAAAACATACAACTACAATTCAAATGTCAATGTTATATTTCACCTTTTTTAACTACAGAAGTCAGTTAAGAACACATTCTTCTTTACTTACTTATTACTATTAAGACTATAGGTAAGGAACCAACAGCTTTTGCCAAGGTAGGGACCTTTCAACCCTCAGTTGATGTCTGATCAGACACAGTGTTAAAACTGGACATCAGGACTGTTTATCAGTTGATGTACTGACTATGACTGTGATATGTGGTTGTCCACCTAGCTATCTGAATATACTAACAACTGTGATATGTGGTTGTCCCACCTAGCTATCTGAATATACTAACTACTGTGATATGTGGTTGTCTCACCTAGCTATCTGAATATACTAACTACTGTGATATGTGGTTGTCTCACCTAGCTATCTGAATATACTAACTACTGTGATATGTGGTTGTCCCACCTAGCTATCTGAATATACTAACTACTGTGATATGTGGTTGTCCCACCTAGCTATCTGAATATACTAACTACTGTGATATGTGGTTGTCTCACCTAGCTATCTGAATATACTAACTACTGTAATATGTGGTTGTCTCACCTAGCTATCTGAATATACTAACTACTGTGATATGTGGTTGTCCCACCTAGCTATCTGAATATACTAACAACTGTGATATGTGGTTGTCCCACCTAGCTATCTGAATATACTAACTACTGTGATATGTGGTTGTCTCACCTAGCTATCTGAATATACTAACTACTGTGATATGTGGTTGTCTCACCTAGCTATCTGAATATACTAACTACTGTGATATGTGGTTGTCCCACCTAGCTATCTGAATATACTAACTACTGTGATATGTGGTTGTCCCACCTAGCTATCTGAATATACTAACTACTGTAATATGTGGTTGTCCCACCTAGCTATCTGAATATACTAACTACTGTGATATGTGGTTGTCCCACCTAGCTATCTGAATATACTAACTACTGTGATATGTGGTGTTCTGTTGGGTCAGAGGCCTGTCCCTATACTCTACCTCTGACCAGGGCCCATAGGCTGTGTGTAGAGAGGTTTCTGTTGGGTCAGAGGCCTGTCCCTATACTCTACCTCTGACCAGGGCCCATAGGCTGTGTGTAGAGAGGTTTCTGTTGGAGCAGAGGCCTGTCCCTATACTCTACCTCTGACCAAGGCCCATAGGCTGTGTGTAGAGAGGTTTCTGTTAGATCAGAGGCCTGTCCCTATACTCTACCTCTGACCAGGGCCCATAGGCTGTGTGATATGTGGTGTTCTGTTGGAGCAGAGGCCTGTCCCTATACTCTACCTCTGACCAGGGCCCATAGGCTGTGTGATATGTGGTGTTCTGTTGGGTCAAAGGCCTGTCCCTATACTCTACCTCTGACCAGGGCCCATAGGCTGTGTGATATGTGGTGTTCTGTTGGAGCAGAGGCCTGTCCCTATACTCTACCTCTGACCAGGGCCCATAGGCTGTGTGATATGTGGTGTTCTGTTAGATCAGAGGCCTGTCTCTATACTCTACCTCTGACCAGGGCCCATAGGCTGTGTGATATGTGGTGTTCTGTTAGATCAGAGGCCTGTCTCTATACTCTACCTCTGACCAGGGCCCATAGGCTGTGTGATATGTGGTGTTCTGTTGGGTCAGAGGCCTGTCTCTATACTCTACCTCTGACTTTGGCCCATAGGCTGTGTGATATGTGGTGTTCTGTTAGATCAGAGGCCTGTCCCTATACTCTACCTCTGACCAGGGCCCATAGGCTGTGTGATATGTGGTGTTCTGTTGGATCAGAGTGTTTAGTATTATAACCTCCAGTACAGTAACGTTATAATACAGTGATTATCCATCCTGGGGCCACATCATCTCAGTGTAATCTGCTGCTGCCAGAGGAAGCTCATTAAACACATAGGACCTGACAGAGCTGAGATCACAAAGCTTCCCCACGACTCTTTGATGTAAGAAAACTGTCTTTCTTTCACATCCAGAAATACCCAGCGTTCCTGTAATGCTGTGGATCCCAGTGCAGGGTGGTGAGAGACAGCAGGGATGAGCTTCTCTTTAGGTCTCCCTCTCCCCTGGTCTGTGACTTTAATGTTACCTTCTAATGTTACCTTGTTTCTCTGAGGATCAGACTGCAGGCTCAGAGCTACTGGGGTTTCTCTCTCTGGTTTTAACATCTCTGTTTCTCTGAGGATCAGACAGCAGGCTCAGAGCTACTGGGGTTTCTCAGACACCAGGCTCAGAGCTACTGGGGTTTCTCTCTCTGGTTTTAACATCTCTGTTTCTCTGAGGATCAGACAGCAGGCTCAGAGCTACTGGGGTTTCTCAGACAGCAGGCTCAGAGCTACTGGGGGTTCTGAGACAGCAGGCTCAGAGCTACTGGGGCTTCTCAGACAGCAGGCTCAGAGCTACTGGGGTTTCTCTCTCTGGTCTCTCTTGATAACAAACAGGAACTAGATTCCATGAGTAACTTGTTATCAAATAATGGTCTTGACTGCCTATAGGGGGCAGTGTTGTAAGCAGTCTAACTTAAACCCTCATATTGAACACATTTGCCTCGAAGACCCATAATGTCCGTCAGGAAAGATTTTCCTCCATCTTGGACATTTTGGAAAACCTTTTAAAAACTTATTTCATGAACCATAAGTCCAAATAACACCAAGTTCGGTGTGTAGGCCCAAAGCTACGGGATTAGATGAACCATAACTCCAAATAACACCAAGTTCGGTGTGTAGGCCCAAAGCTACGGGATTAGATGAACCATAACTCCAAATAACACCAAGTTCGGTGTGTAGGCCCACAACTACGGGATTAGATGGCTTAGTTATTGATATGTCAGAAAATCTGATTTTACGTTTCCATTTAAATCAGCGCCTTCAGAAAGTATTCACACCTTCTGTCTTTTTCCACATTTTGTTTTGTTCCAAACTGAATTTATAATGGATTCAATTGAGTTGTTTTGTCACTGGTCTACACACAATACCCCATCATGTCAAAGTGAAACTTTGTTTTTAGACCTTTGTACAAAAAGTGAAAGCTGAAATGTTTTGAGTCAATAAGTATTCAGCCACTTTGTGGCCTAAATAAGTTCAGGAATAAAAATGTACTTAACAAGTCATAATAAGTTGCATGGACATGATTTCTGAATGACTACCTCATCTCTGTACCCCACACATACAATTATCTGTAAAGTCCCTCAGTCGAGCAGTGTATTTCAAACAGATTTATCCACAAAGACCAGGGAGGTTTTCCAATGCCTCGCAAAAAAGGATGCCTATTGGTAGATGGGTAAAAAAAAGCAGACATTGAATGTCCCTTTGAACATGGTGAGTTTATGAATTACACTTTGGATGGTGTATCAATACACCCAGTCACTACAGAGATACACACTTCTTTCTTTTCACCCTGTAGGTTTGTATTGTGGAGTAACCACCATGTTGTTGATCCTATCTCAGTTTCCTCGTCTCACAGCCAATTCAACTCTGTAACTGTTTTAAACTCACCATTGGCCTCATGGTGAAATCCCTGAGCGGTTTCCTTCCTCTCCGGCAACTGAGTTAGGAACGACGCCTCTACAGAATACAAATATTCTAAAACATGCTTCCTGTTTGCAACAAGGCACTAAAGTAATACTGGAAAAAATGTGGCAAAGCAATGAACTTTTTGTCCTGAATACAAAGCGTTATGTTTGGGGCAAATACAATACATCACTAAGTAAAACTCTTCATACTTTCAGTCATAGTTGTGGCTGCATCATGTTATGGGTATGCTTGTAATCGTTATGGAGTTTTTTAGGATACAAAATAAATGGAATGGAGCTCAGCACAGGCAAAATCCTATAGGGAGAACCTGGTTCAGTCTGTTTTCATCCAGACACTGAGAGATGGATGAATGTTCCTTTCAGCTGGACAATAACCTAAAACACAAGGAGGTACTTACCAAGAAGACAGTGAATGTTCCTCAGAGGCCGAGTTACAGTTTTGACTTAAATCTGCTTGAAAATCTATGGCAAAACTTGAAAATGGCTGTCTTGCAAAAAACAACAACCAATTTGACAGAGCTTGAATAATTTTTAAAATAATAATAAGCAAATATTGTACAATCCAGGTGTGCAAAGCTCTTAGAGACTCACCCAGAAAGACTCACAGCTGTAATCACTCTGAGAGACTTACCCAGAAAGACTCACAGCTGTAATCACTCTTAGAGACTTACCCAGAAAGACTCACAGCTGTAATCACTCTTAGAGACTTACCCAGAAAGACTCACAGCTGTAATCACTCTTAGAGACTCGCCCAGAAAGACTCACAGCTGTAATCACTCTTAGAGACTTACCCAGAAAGACTCACAGCTGTAATCACTCTTAGAGACTTACCCAGAAAGACTCACAGCTGTAATCACTCTTAGAGACTCGCCCAGAAAGACTCACAGCTGTAATCACTCTTAGAGACTTACCCAGAAAGACTCACAGCTGTAATCACTCTTAGAGACTTACCCAGAAAGACTCACAGCTGTAATCACTCTTAGAGACTCGCCCAGAAAGACTCACAGCTGTAATCACTCTTAGAGACTTACCCAGAAAGACTCACAGCTGTAATCACTCTTAGAGACTTACCCAGAAAGACTCACAGCTGTAATCACTCTTAGAGACTAACCCAGAAAGACTCACAGCTGTAATCACTCTTAGAGACTTACCCAGAAAGACTCACAGCTGTAATCACTCTTAGAGACTTACCCAGTAAGACTCACAGCTGTAATCACTCTTAGAGACTTACCCAGAAAGACTCACAGCTGTAATCACTCTTAGAGACTTACCCAGAAAGACTCACAGCTGTAATCACTCTTAGAGACTTACCCAGTAAGACTCACAGCTGTAATCACTCTTAGAGACTTACCCAGAAAGACTCACAGCTGTAATCACTCTTAGAGACTCGCCCAGAAAGACCCACAGCTCTTAGAGACTTACCCAGAAAGACTCACAGCTGTAATCACTCTTAGAGACTTACCCAGAAAGACTCACAACTGTAATCACTCTTAGAGACTTACCCAGAAAAACTCACAGCTGTAATGACTCTTAGAGACTCACCCAGAAAGACTCAGAGCTGTAATCACTCTTAGAGACTTACCCAGAAAGACTCACAGCTGTAATCACTCTTAGAGACTCACCCAGAAAGACTCACAGCTGTAATCACTCTTAGAGACTCACCCAGAAAGACTCACAGCTGTAATCACTGCCAAAGGTGATTCTAATATGTATTGTCTCTGTCTGTCCTTGCAATTCATTTATGTTGCCTTGCGCCTGTTAGCATTTAGCTAGTGTCCGCTATTTAGAATTCACTAGTACTTGGTTAGCATTTGTTAGCATCTAAAACAATTTTTTGTTTAGGTTTGGAAAGAAATAGTGGCACTTGGGTGCACTATCTATAATACTATATCCTCCGGTAGGTCTCTGGTAAAGGAACGGTATGATGCTGTGTAAATGTAGATACTGTCTAGTGACAACAGTAGGATCTGTAATGTGACTGACTCACTATCTATAATACTATATCCTCCGGTAGGTCTCTGGTAAAGGAACGGTATGACGCTGTGTAAATGTAGATACTGTCTAGTGACAACAGTAGGATCTGTAATGTGACTGACTCACTATCTATAATACTATATCCTCCGGTAGGTCTCTGGTAAAGGAACGGTATGATGCTGTGTAAATGTAGATACTGTCTAGTGACAACAGTAGGATCTGTAATGTGACTGACTCACTATCTATAATACTATATCCTCCGGTAGGTCTCTGGTAAAGGAACGGTATGACGCTGTGTAAATGTAGATACTGTCTAGTGACAACAGTAGGATCTGTAATGTGACTGACTCACTATCTATAATACTATATCCTCCGGTAGGTCTCTGGTAAAGGAACGGTATGACGCTGTGTAAATGTAGATACTGTCTAGTGACAACAGTAGGATCTGTAATGTGACTGACTCACTGTCTGTCTTACTGTGTAGAAACCATCTGGTGCTGCCACTTCTCCTCCAACTCTACCCCACTCGCAGTTACATCCCAGCCAGGTAGCCAATGACAGCCTCGTTCTCTACGTTTCCAGCCAATCACAGCCTCCTCCTGCTCCATTTACACATGGCACAGCCCGTGAGAGAGCCTCAGCCCCGCCTCCTCCTCATCATTAAATATTCAACCACTGCAGTCCCTGCCTCACTCTCTCAGTCTCTCCGTCTCAGCCTCTGTCTCTACCAGGGCCCATAGAGAATACGTACATCACTGCATGTGATGGCTGAGGATGACAACAATACATTGTTGAGAACCAGTAATCTACCTACCCCCTCCTCTGTACCTGTCTGTAGAACCAGTAATCTACCTATCCCCCTCCTCTGTCTGTAGAACCAGTAATCTACCTATCCCCCTCCCCTGTCTGTAGAACCAGTAATCTACCTATCCCCCTCCTCTGTCTGTAGAACCAGTAATCTACCTATCCCCCTCCTCTGTCTGTAGAACCAGTAATCTACCTATCCCCTTCCTCTGTACCTGTCTGTAGAACCAGTAATCTACCTATCCCCTCCTCTGTACCTGTCTGTAGAACCAGTAATCTACCTACCCCCTCCTCTGTCTGTAGAACCAGTAATCTACCTATCCCCCTCCTCTGTCTGTAGAACCAGTAATCTACCTATCCCCCTCCTCTGTCTGTAGAACCAGTAATCTACCTATCCCCCTCCTCTGTCTGTAGAACCAGTAATCTACCTACCCCCTCCTCTGTCTGTAGAACCAGTAATCTACCTACCCCCTCCTCTGTCTGTAGAACCAGTAATCTACCTATCCCCTTCCCCTGTCTGTAGAACCAGTAGTCTACCTATCCCCTTCCCCTGTCTGTAGAACCAGTAATCTACCTATCCCCTCCTCTGTCTGTAGAACCAGTAATCTACCTATCCCCTCCTCTGTCTGTAGAACCAGTAATCTACCTATCCCCCTCCTCTGTACCTGTCTGTAGAACCAGTAATCTACCTATCCCCCTCCTCTGTACCTGTCTGTAGAACCAGTAATCTACCTATCCCCTCCTCTGTCTGTAGAACCAGTAATCTCCCTATCCCCCTCCTCTGTCTGTAGAACCAGTAATCTACCTATCCCCCTCCTCTGTCTGTAGAACCAGTAATCTACCTATCCCCTCCTCTGTCTGTAGAACCAGTAATCTACCTATCCCCTCCTCTGTCCCTGTCTGTAGAACCAGTAATCTACCTATCCCCCTCCTCTGTCTGTAGAACCAGTAATCTACCTATCCCCTTCCTCTGTCTGTAGAACCAGTAATCTACCTATCCCCCTCCTCTGTACCTGTCTGTAGAACCAGTAATCTACCTATCCCCCTCCTCTGTACCTGTCTGTAGAACCAGTAATCTACCTATCCCCCTCCTCTGTCTGTAGAACCAGTAAACCACCTATCCCCCTCCTCTGTCTGTAGAACCAGTAATCTACCTATCCCCCTCCTCTGTCTGTAGAACCAGTAATCTACCTATCCCCTCCTCTGTCCCTGTCTGTAGAACCAGTAATCTACCTATCCCCCTCCTCTGTCTGTAGAACCAGTAATCTACCTATCCCCTCCTCTGTCTGTAGAACCAGTAATCTACCTATCCCCTCCTCTGTCTGTAGAACCAGTAATCTACCTATCCCCTCCTCTGTCTGTAGAACCAGTAATCTACCTATCCCCTCCTCTGTCCCTGTCTGTAGAACCAGTAATCTACCTATCCCCCTCCTCTGTCTGTAGAACCAGTAATCTACCTATCCCCTCCTCTGTCTGTAGAACCAGTAGTCTACCTATCCCCCTCCTCTGTACCTGTCTGTAGATCCAGTTATCTACTTTTCCCCCTCCTCTGTCTGTAGAACCAGTAATCTACCTATCCCCCTCCTCTGTCTGTAGAACCAGTAATCTACCTATCCCCCTCCTCTGTCTGTAGAACCAGTAATCTACCTATCCCCCTCCTCTGTCTGTAGAACCAGTAATCTACCTATCCCCCCCTCCTCTGTATGTAGATCCAGTTATCTACTTTTCCCCCTCCTCTGTCTGTAGAACCAGTAATCTACCTATCCCCTCCTCTGTCTGTAGAACCAGTAATCTACCTATCCCCCTCCTCTGTATGTAGAACCAGTAATCTACCTATCACCCTCCCCTTCCCTCTCCTCTCCTCCTCTTCCCTCTCCTCTCCTCCCCTCCTCCTCTCCTCCTCTCCTCCTCTCCTTCCTGCTCCTCCCCTCCTCCTCTCCTCCCCTCCTTCCCCCTCCTCCTCCTCTCCTCTCCTTCCCTTCCCTCTCCTCCCCTCCTCTCTTTTCCTTCCCTTCCCTCTCCTCCCCTCACCCTCTCCTTCCCTCTCCCCCGTTCCCTCTCCTCTCCTTCCCTCCCTCCTCCTCCTCTCCTTCCCTCCCCTCTCCTCCCCTCCTCCTCTCCTTCCCTCCCATCTCATTCCCTCTCCTCCTCCTCCCCTCCTCCTCTCCTTCCTCTCCTCCCCTCTCCTCCTTCCTTCCCTCCCTCCCCCTCCTCTCCTTCCCTTCCCTCCCCTCTCCTTCCTCCCCTCCCCTCTCCTCCCCTCCTCCTCTCCTTCCTTCTCTCCTCCCCCTCTCCTTCCCCTCCCCTCCTCTCCTTCCCTCCCCTCTCCTCCCCTCCACCTCTCCTTCCCTCTCTCCCCTCCCATCTCCTCCCTTTCACTCAGGCACTTCCAGCTGGTGGTGTAACACTGCCTCCCAGTCTCAGCTGCCTCTCTCTCTCTCTCTCTCTCTCTCTCTCTCTCTCTCTCTCTCTCGTTCCTACTCAATCTCTCTCTCTCTCTCCTTCCTACTCAATCTCTTGCTGCCCTACCTACTTTCCTTCCTCTCATTACATTGCCTGTCCTGTCTGAGGGATGCTGTGTTGGGAGAAGGGAATGTGATGGGTAGTGGTTCAGGTAGGGCCACGAGCCACATGAAGACGTCAGCAAGCGAGAGGAGAGAGAGAGCTGGTTCTGTTTCTCTAGAGACGGATCCGTCCTGGCCGTCTGTCTGCTGGCAGACTCCATCTTCCTCCTGGATACTACAACACTGGATCACCCCACTCAGGGAGGAGCAGCTTGGTCTGTTTTATTTTCCCTGCTAGCTAGCTAGCTAACGTTACTACCTCTGCTGCTGTCCTGAGAGAGAGCATCATCATCACACCATCACCACCCAGCCCTCCTCCCTGATACTACAGAGAGGAGCTGTTTCCAGACCTGGTAGGATACTATACTACAGAGAGGAGCTGTTTCCAGACCTGGTAGGATACTATACTACAGAGAGGAGCTGTTTCCAGACCTGGTAGGACTTCCTCCTGCTATCCTGCTCTATAAGGATATCAGCCAGCTCCATCGCAGCTCCCCAGCACCATGGCTCAGGCTGCATCTCAGATCAAGAAGAGAGCGATTGTGGACACCTCTGTTGAGGATGAGAAGCTTAAGAAGAGGAAGATCAGACAAGCCCAACGGCAACTGAAGAAAAAGGTACAGGAGAAGGAGAGGAGAGGACAGAGATAGGAAGAGGAGGAGAGGGGGAGAGGAGGAGAAGGAGGGGCTGAGTTAAGCTCAGTGTCTCCCGGTGCTCTCATTCCTTTGTCCTGGTTCCTTTCCTCCACAGAGCTCGGCAGCTTCACACCACACCGTGTGGGTGGGCTCTTAGTGGGGAGTGGGACAGGCACGGGGGAGAAGCACAGGGATGAGGAGAGGCACAAGGGAGGATGAGAGGCACAGGGGAGGAGGAGAGACACGGGAGGAGGAAAGGCACAGGGGAGGAGGAGAGACAGGGGAGGAGGAGAGGCACAGGGGAGGAGGAGAGACACGGGGGAGGAGGAGAGACCGGGGAGGAGGAGAGGCACAGGGGAGGAGGAGAGACACAGGGGAGGAGGAGAGGCACAGGGGAGGAGGAGAGACATAGGGGAGGAGGAGAGAAACAGGGGGGAGGGGAGAGACAGGGGAGGAGGAGAGACAGGGGAGGAGGAGAGACAGGGGAGGAGGAGAGACACGGGGGTAGAGAGACACAGGGGAGGAGGAGAGGCACAGGGGAGGAGGAGAGACACAGGGGAGGAGGAGAGACACGGGGGAGGAGGAGAGACAGGGGGGGAGGAGAGAGCACAGGGGAAGAGGAGAGACACAAGGGAGGAGGAGAGGCACAGAGGAGAAGGAGAGACAGGAGGAGGAGAGACAAGGGAGGAGGAGAGACACGGGGGTAGAGAGACACAGGGGAGGAGGAGAGACACGGGGGTAGAGAGACACGGGGGGAGGAGGAGAGACAGGGGAGGAGGAGAAACACAGAGGAAGAGGAGAGACACAAGGGAGGAGGAGAGACACAGGGGAGGAGGAGAGGCACAGAGGAGAAGGAGAGACAGGAGGAGGAGAGACAGGGGAGGAGGAGAGACACGGGGGTAGAGAGACACAGGGGAGGAGGAGAGGCACAGGGGAGGAGGAGAGACACAGGGGAGGAGGAGAGACACAGGGGTAGAGAGACATAGGCCATTAAGACAGAGTTAGCAGGTGAAGAGAGACATGGGACAGTCAAGGGGACTGTAGGCTTTCAGCCTCTCAGCCTCTTTCAGCTTCTCTCAGCCTCGCTGTTGCTCTGTGTGGCATGGTGCTGCTTGTTTCCGTGGTATCAGCCTGAGGAATCCTCACCTGTTTATCAAAAGGTTTAGCGTGGTGCTGTGCTGTGTTGTAGTGTGGTGGATGGACTGCAGTGATGCTGGTTAGTAATATAGACTTGGCTCTCTTCCAGTAATACAGTAGCGCAGGCATGTCTGCAGGCTAACTAACAGGAGAGAGAGTTGAACAGGGCTGGTGGGTACGGCACAAGACATAGTGTCTTCTTCTAACTCCAGGGTGTTCCATGTCTGTGTTCTTCTAACTCCAGGGTGTTCCATGTCTGTCTTCTTCTAACTCCAGGGTGTTCCATGTCTGTGTTCTTCTAACTCCAGGGTGTTCCATGTCTGTGTTCTTCTAACTCCAGGGTGTTCCATGTCTGTGTTCTTCTAACTCCAGGGTGTTCCATGTCTGTGTTCTTCTAACTCCAGGGTGTTCCATGTCTGTCTTCTTCTAACTCCAGGGTGTTCCATGTCTGTGTTCTTCTAACTCCAGGGTGTTCCATGTCTGTGTTCTTCTAACTCCAGGGTGTTCCATGTCTGTCTTCTTCTAACTCCAGGGTGTTCCACGTCTGTGTTCTTCTAACTCCAGGGTGTTCCATGTCTGTGTTCTTCTAACTCCAGGGTGTTCCATGTCTGTCTTCTTCTAACTTCAGGGTGTTCCATGTCTGTGTTCTTCTAACTCCAGGGTGTTCCATGTCTGTGTTCTTCTAACTCCAGGGTGTTCCATGTCTGTCTTCTTCTAACTCCAGGGTGTTCCACGTCTGTGTTCTTCTAACTCCAGGGTGTTCCATGTCTGTGTTCTTCTAACTCCAGGGTGTTCCATGTCTGTCTTCTTCTAACTCCAGGGTGTTCCACGTCTGTGTTCTTCTAACTCCAGGGTGTTCCGTGTCTGTGTTCTTCTAACTCCAGGGTGTTCCATGTCTGTGTTCTTCTAACTCCAGGGTGTTCCATGTCTGTGTTCTTCTAACTCCAGGGTGTTCCACCAGTTCTCTGGTGGAATGTAGAAACACAGTTCATATTGTTGTTACAGTTCAGATACTGTATGTCAGATGTACCTTTCCTTCTGTGGAACGTTCTGCTCTGTACTGAATGGGATTTTCCATTAGAGGAGATGATAACAGACAGTCAACCTATTGGCTATTCAGCAACATTCCCAGCATGGTCCTGTGTTCTTCTTCTGTCTGTGCTGAGTCTCTGTCCTCCCTCACTCCTCTTAGCCCTGTTTATTCCACCACGGTTACCTGGTGACGTCACCAGAACCATGACCAATGCAGATTGGTTTGGTCATGGTCCTATAGGATTGTCTCTACCATCAGTAATGGGTCTCTACCATCAGTAATGGGTCTCTACCATCAGTAATGGGTCTCTACCATCAGTAATGGGTCTCTACCATCAGTAATGAGTCTCTACCATCAGTAATGGGTCTCTACCATCAGTAATGGGTCTCTACCATCAGTAATGGGTCTCCACCATCAGTAATGGGTCTCTACCATCAGTAATGAGTCTCTACCATCAGTCCAGGGTCACCACCATCAGTAATGGGTCTCTACCATCAGTAATGGGTCTCTACCATCAGTAATGGGTCTCTACCATCAGTAATGGGTCTCTACCATCAGTAATGGGTCTCCACCATCAGTAATGGGTCTCTACCATCAGTAATGAGTCTCTACCATCAGTCCAGGGTCACCACCATCAGTAATGGGTCTCTACCATCAGTAATGGGTCTCTACCATCAGTAATGGGTCTCTACCATCAGTAATGGGTCTCTACCATCAGTAATGAGTCTCTACCATCAGTAATGGGTCTCTACCATCAGTAATGGGTCTCTACCATCAGTAATGGGTCTCTACCATCAGTAATGAGTCTCTACCATCAGTCCAGGGTCACCACCATCAGTAATGGGTCTCACCATCAGTAATGGGTCTCTACCATCAGTAATGGGTCTCTACCATCAGTAATGGGTCTCTACCATCAGTAATGGGTCTCTACCATCAGTAATGGGTCTCTACCATCAGTAATGAGTCTCTACCATCAGTAATGGGTCTCCACCATCAGTTCAGGGTCTCTACCATCAGTAATGGGTCTCTACCATCAGTAATGGGTCTCTACCATCAGTAATGGGTCTCCACCATCAGTTCAGGGTCTCTACCATCAGTAATGGGTCTCTACCATCAGTAATGGGTCTCCACCATCAGTAATGGGTCTCTACCATCAGTAATGGGTCTCTACCATCAGTAATGGGTCTCCACCATCAGTTCAGGGTCTCTAACATCAGTAATGGGTCTCTACCATCAGTAATGGGTCTCCACCATCAGTAATGGGTCTCTACCATCAGTAATGGGTCTCTACCATCAGTAATGGGTCTCTACCATCAGTAATGGGTCTCTACCATCAGTAATGGGTCTCTACCACCAGTAATGGGTCTCTACCATCAGTAATGGGTCTCCACCATCAGTAATGGGTCTCCACCATCAGTAATGGGTCTCTACCATCAGTAATGGGTCTCTACCATCAGTAATGGGTCTCCACCATCAGTTCAGGGTCTCTACCATCAGTAATGGGTCTCTACCATCAGTAATGGGTCTCTACCATCAGTAATGGGTCTCTACCATCAGTAATGGGTCTCTACCACCAGTAATGGGTCTCTACCATCAGTAATGGGTCACTACCATCAGTAATGGGTCTCTACCATCAGTAATGGGTCTCCACCATCAGTAATGGGTCACTACCATCAGTAATGGGTCTCTACCATCAGTAATGGGTCTCCACCATCAGTAATGGGTCTCCACCATCAGTAATGGGTCTCCACCATCAGTAATGGGTCTCTACCATCAGTAATGGGTCTCCACCATCAGTAATGGGTCTCTACCATCAGTAATGGGTCTCTACCATCAGTAATGGGTCTCTACCACCAGTAATGGGTCTCTACCATCACTGTGGGTCTCCACCATCAGTTCAGGGTCACTAGACACCATGCCAACAGGAAGCAGTGTAGCTGGCTTGGCTGAGGGATGTGAGGGAGAGAATGAAGGAGACGGAGCCTGCAGTGTCAGAGTGATCTCAGCAGGGTCGTCAACAAATCAATGTTCCTGTTTTCAGGGGAAATGAAAGAGAGAGTCTGTAACGTGACTTCCGCTTTTGGACGTTAACAAGTTGACACTCCATCTCCTCCTCCACATTTACTCCCCAGCAGTGTTGTTTCTTCTCTTCTAGACCAGAATGTGCTCAGAATGTGCTGACTGACTGTATTGGTTTAGATATGAGTGATTTGTGACTGTGGTGCTGACTGACTATTGGTTTAGATATGAGTGATCTGTGACTGTGGTGCTGACTGACTATTGGTTTAGATATGAGTGATCTGTGACTGTGGTGCTGACTGACTGTATTGGTTTAGATATGAGTGATCTGTGACTGTGGTGCTGACTGACTATTGGTTTAGATATGAGTGATCTGTGACTGTGGTGCTGACTGACTGCATTGGTTTAGATATGAGTGATCTGTGACTGTGGTGCTGACCGACTGTATTGGTTTAGATATGAGTGATCTGTGACTGTGGTGCCAACTGACTGTATTGTTTTAGATATGAGTGATCTGTGACTGTGGTGCTGACTGACTATTGGTTTAGATATGAGTGATCTGTGACTGTGGTGCTGACTGACTATTGGTTTAGATATGAGTGATCTGTGACTGTGGTGCTGACTGACTGTATTGGTTTAGATATGAGTGATCTGTGACTGTGGTGCTGACCGACTGTATTGGTTTAGATATGAGTGATCTGTGACTGTGGTGCTGACTGACTGTATTGGTTTAGATATGAGTGATCTGTGACTGTGGTGCTGACTGACTGTATTGGTTTAGATATGAGTGATCTGTGACTGTGGTGCTAACTGATTGTATTGGTTTAGATATGAGTGATCTGTGACTGTGGTGCTGACTGACTGTATTGGTTTAGATATGAGTGATCTGTGACTGTGGTGCTGACCGACTGTATTGGTTTAGATATGAGTGATCTGTGACTGTGGTGCTGACTGACTATTGGTTTAGATATGAGTGATCTGTGACTGTGGTGCTGACCGACTGTATTGGTTTAGATATGAGTGATCTGTGACTGTGGTGCTGACTGACTATTGGTTTAGATATGAGTGATCTGTGACTGTGAAATCTTACCCTAGAACAACCCTGTATGTAGAAGTGCAGTATGGGAAATCTTACCCTAGAACAGCCCTGTATGTAGAAGTGCAGTATGGGAAATCTTACCCTAGAACAACCCTGTATGTAGAAGTGCAGTATGGGAAATCTTACCCTAGAACAACCCTGTATGTAGAAGTGCAGTATGGGAAACCTTACCCTAGAACAACCATGTATGTAGAAGTGCAGTATGGGAAACCTTACCCTAGAACAACCCTGTATGTAGAAGTACAGTATGGTAAACCTTAACCTAGAACAACCCTGTATGTAGAAGTGCAGTATGGGAAACCTTACCCTAGAACAACCCTGTATGTAGAAGTGCAGTATGGGAAATATTATGTGTCATGTGGAACAGTGAGACAAATGGACAGAGATACCCCCTCTTCACTCCTCTGTTCTGACTCTCTGTCTCAGTGAGACAAAGGGACAGAGAGACAGAGATACCCCCTCTTCACTCCTCTGTTCTGACTCTCTGTCACAGTGAGACAAAGGGACAGAGAGACAGAGATACCCCCTCTTCACTCCTCTGTTCTGCCTCTCTGTCACAGTGAGACAGAGAGACAGAGAGACAGAGAGACAGAGAGACCCCCTCTTCACTCTGTTCTGCCACTCTGTCACAGTGAGAACATTAATTTGTCTCTAACAACACATAATATAGCATTGCTGCTCATCACTAATTAACCATCATTTATTCACCTCTGTCTCTAACAACACATAATAAAGTCCTATGATGACTGTCCATTGCTGCTCATCACTAATTAACCATCATTTATTCTCCTCTGTCTCTAACAACACATAATAAAGTCCTATGATGACTGTCCATTGCTGCTCATCACTAATTAACCATCATTTATTCACTTTATTTTAATAACATATTCCAGTTGTTGTTTAATTTGATGCCTTTATTATTTAATTTCATAAAGTCATCATCTCATCTCTGCTCAGGCAGTAACCAGACAACCATGTAAAGTTCTCTGTGCTCCCCAACGAGCCAAGCTCCCCTGACTTGGCCAGCGGGTGTCCCATGATCATTGGGTTGCTACAGCTGCCCACGCTGCAGAGCTGTCTGACCAAATCACTGTTTTAGTACTTCTTCAAAGTAGATAAGTCATACTTTCAATACTTATTACTATCAATCGAGTAGAGCTTCCTCACAAACTCTACCCCTCTCCGTCTCGTTTCCTCGCTGCGTTGTGTAGGCTACATTCCTCTCTCATGCCTTCTGTGTGTGGTGCTGGGAAGAATAGGTGCAATGGTTTCTGGCCATTGTAGTTAATTACCATTTTTCTGCATTTAAACATAAATATTTACAATGGTGTTTGTTCTTCACTGGTTGCCCTTTTCTTGTGGCAACAGGTCACAAATCTTGCTGCTGTGATTCCACACTGTGGTATTTCACCCAATAGAGAGTTCATGGGAATTTATCAAAATTGGATTTGTTTTCAGATTCTTTGTGGATCTGTGTGATCTGAGGGAAATATGTGTCTCTAATATGGTCATACATTAGGCAGGAGGTTAGGAAGTGCAGCTCAGTTTCCACCTCATTTTGTGGGTAGTGTGCACATAGCCTGTCTTCTCTTGAGAGCCATGTCTGCCCAAGGCGGCATTTCTCAATAGCAAGGCTATGCTCACTGAGTCTGTACATAGTCAAAGCTTTCCTTAAGTTTGGGTCAGTCACAGTGGTCAGGTTTTCTGCCACTGTGTACTCTCTGTTTAGGGCCAAATAGCATTCTAGTTTGCTCTGTTTTTTTGTTAATTCTTTCCAATGTGTCAAGTAATTATCTAATTGTTTTCTCATGATTTGGTTGGGTCTAATTGTGCTGCTGTCCTGGGGCTCTGTGGGGTCTGTTTGTGTTTGTGAACAGAGTCCCAGGACCAGCTTGCTTAGGGGACTCTTCTCCAGGTTCATCTCTCTGTAGGTGATGGCTTTGTTATGGAAGGTTTGGGAATCGCTTGCTTTTAGGTCGTTGTAGAATTTAACGTCTCTTTTTTGGATTGTGATAATTAGCGGGTATCAGACTAATTCTGCTCTGCATTATTTGGTGTTCTACGTTGTACACGGAGGATATTTTAGCAGAATTCTGCATGCAGTTTTGGTGTTTGTCTCATTTTGTGAAGTCTTGCTTGGTGAGCGGACCCCAGACCTCACAACCATAAAGGGCATTGGGCTTTATAACTGATTTAAGTATTTTTAGCCAGATCCTAATTGGTATGTTGACTTTTATGTTCCTTTTGATGGCATAGAAGGCCCTTCTTGCCTTGTCTCTCAGCTCGTTCACAACTTTCTGGAACTTACCTGTGGTGCTGATGTTTAGGCCAAGGTATGTATCGTTTTTTGTGTGCTCTAGGGCAACAGTGTCTAGATGGAATTTGTATTTGTGGTCCTCTCTCTCTCTCTCTCTCAATTCAATTCAATTCAAGGGGCTTTATTGACATGGGAAACATGTGTTAACATTGCCAAAGCAAGTGAGGTAGATAATATATAAAGTGAATATATAAAGTGAAATAAACAATAAAAATTAACAGTAAACATTACACATACAGAAGTTTCAAAACAATAGACATTACAAATGTCATATTATATATACAGTGTTTCAACAATGTACAAATGGTCTCTCTCTCTTTCTCCTTCAGTCTAGCTGTCGTCCCTTCAGAATGTACAGTTCCTCTTCATTACTGATCTATACTACAGTCCCTTCATCTCTCTACTGAGATACAATACTGTATCAGCCCACCTGATTAACTAGATAACTAGTCCCTCTTTCTGATCAGTAGAGAGGTTTGGAGGTTGGACCATGCAGGACACTCTCTCTCTCTCTCTAAAACAGAAGGACTGAGTGGAGGAAGATACGCTCTTAACACTATGACTGTCATGAATTATAGAACTGAACCCATCAGAGGAAATGAGTGGAGAGGAGGGGAGGAAGGAGAGAGGAGGGCGATGAGAGGAAAGGAGTGGACAGGAGGGGAGGAGAGGAGAGAGGAGGAGAGGAGGGAGAGGAGAGGATTGAGGAGGTGGGGACAGAGAGAGGAGGGGAGGAAGGGGAGAGAGAGGAGGGCGAGGAGAGGAAAGGAGTGGAGGGGAGGAAGGAGAGTTGAGGGTGATGAGAGGAAAGGAGTGGACAGGAGGGGAGGAGAGAGAGAGGAGGAGAGGAAGAGGAAAGGAGTGGACAGGAGGGGAGGAGAGGAGAGAGGAGGAGAGGAAGAGGAAAGGAGTGGACAGGAGGGGAGGAGAGGAGAGAGGAAGGCGATGAGAGGAAAGGAGTGGACAGGAGGGGAGGAGAGGAGAGTTGAGGGTGATGAGGGGAAAGGAGTGGAGAGGAGGGGAGGAGAGGAGAGAGGAGGGTGATGAGAGGAAAGGAGGGGAGGAAGGAGAGATGAGGGTGATGAGGGGAAAGGAGTGGAGAGGAGGGGAGGAAGGAGAGAGGAGGGTGATGAGAGGAAAGGAGTGGACAGGAGGGGAGGAGAGGAGAGAGGATGAGAGGAAGAGGAAAGGAGTGGACAGGAGGGGAGGAGAGGAGAGAGGAGGGCGATGAGAGGAAAGGAGGGGAGGAAGGAGAGATGAGGGTGATGAGGGGAAAGGAGTGGAGAGGAAGGGAGGAAGGAGAGAGGAGGGTGATGAGAGGAAAGGAGAGGACAGGAGGGGAGGAGAGGAGAGAGGAGGAGAGGAAGAGGAAAAGAGTGGACAGGAGGGGAGGAGAGGAGAGAGGAGGGTGATGAGAGGAAAGGAGTGGACAGGAGGGGAGGGGAGGAGAGGAGAGATGAGGAGAGGAAGAGGAGCAGCCCCAACCTCACTGCTCCAGCACAACTCTCCACCATGCAGTGGAAACAAGGCTCTGTGATTGGTGCAGGGCCTGGTGGGGGGTAGAGAGGTATTCCACGCCCACGCACAGTAACACAGGGAGGGAGAGGGAGAGGGAGAAGAGGAAAGAGGGGGACAGAAGTGAGAATTGAGAAAGAGAGAGAGAGAGAGAGAGAGAGAGAGAGAGAGAGAGAGAGAGAGAGAGAGAGAGAGAGAGAGAGAGAGAGAGAGAGAGAGAGAGAGAGAGAGAGAGAGAGAGAGAGAGAGAGAGAGAGAGAGAGAGAGAGAGAGAGAGAGAGAGAGAGAGAGAGAGAGAGAGAGAGAGCGATACAGGAGGACAGAAGAGAGAAATGAGAAAGAGAGCGATAGAGGAGTGTGCGGTAAACAAGGTGCTGATATTTTAGGGGAAACTGAATGTGAAGTCTTTAATCCTGCTGCAGGGTTTTCTCTTTACTGCATCAACACAGAGAGAATAGAACTAACTAGGACAGCTTCAGCATTTACATAGAGGGGGTTCATTATGATTACACTGTGTCACTATCAAACACACTGAGGGTTCTGGAGTCTTCATAATGGGTTGGTTACACACTGTTTCACTATCAAACACACTGAGGGTTCTGGAGTCTTCATAATGGGTTGGTTACACACTGTGTCACATGTTCTGAGGGTTCTGGAGTCTTCATAATGGGTTGGTTACACACTGTGTCACATGTTCTGAGGGTTCTGGAGTCTTCATAATGGGTTGGTTACACACTGTGTCACATGTTCTGAGGGTTCTACCAGATCTTCAGTTTCTTGGTAATTTCTCACATGGAAAAGCCTTCATTTCTCAGAACAAGAACAGACTGACGAGTTTCTGAAGAAAGTACTTTCTGGCCATTTTCAGCCTGTAATCAAACCCACAAATGCTGATGCTCCAGATACTCAACTAGTCTAAATATGGCCAGGTTTATTGCTTATTTAATCAGGACAGCAGTTTTCAGCTGTGCTAACATAATTGCAAAAGGGTTTTCTAATGATCAATTAGCCTTTTAAAATGATCAACTTGGATTAGCTAACACAACGTGCCATTTGAACACAGGAGTGATGGTTGCTGATAATGGGCCTCTGTACGCCTATGTAGATATTCCATTAAAAATCAGCCGTTTCCACCTACAATAGTCATTTACAACATTAACAATGTCTATGCTGTGTTTCTGATCAATTTGATGTTATTTTAATGGACAAAATGTTTCATTTTCTTTAAAAACAAGGACATTTCTAGGTGACCCCAAACTTTTGAACGGTAGTGTACTTGGAGAGCTCTAATTTGTCTGCACCCAATCAGCATCGTTCACACCCTCTTATTAAGCCTTAGCCCCACCCATCTCTTTAAGGATTCACAGAGTGAGTAGTGTAGTAAACAACCAAAGATTTCAAGACTAAAAGTTTTTCCTTGGGTGTCTGAGCTGTGTGCTAGTCATTTAAACAGACAGCTTGGTGCTTTTAACATATCAATACCTCTCACAAATACATGTAGTGATGAAGTCAATCTCTCCTCCACTTTGAGCCAGGAGAGATTGACATGCATCTTATTGTTTGTTCTCTGTGTGTATCCAAGGACCAGCCGTGCTGCCCTGTTTTGAGCCAATTGCAATTTTCCCTCTTTGTGTCACCTGACCACATGACTGAACAGTAGTCCAGGTGAGACAAAACTAGAGCCTGTAGGACCTGCCTTGTTGATAGTGTTGTTAAAAAGGCAGAGGAGCACTTTATTACAGACTTCTGCAGTCATTTTAGTCGCTGCAGTAGCTGACCTGTATAGTGTTGAGTCATCCGCATACATAGACACAATGGCTTTACTCAAAGCCAGTAGCATGTAAGAGGCCTAGATAGTTGCCCTGGGGAATTCCTGATTCTACCTGAATAATGTCAGAGAGGCTTCCATTAAAGAACACCCTCTGTGTTCTGTTAGGCAGGTAACTCTTTATCCACAATTTAGCAGCCATGACACCCTCTGGGTTTAAAGCCATGACACCCTCTGTGTTCTGTTAGGCAGGTAACTCTTTATCCACATTATAGCAGGGGGTGTAAAGCCATAACACCCTGTGTTCTGTGTTCTGTTAGGCAGGTAACTCTTTATCCACATTATAGCAGGGGGTGTAACACACTCTGTGTTCTGTTAAGGTAACTCTTTATCCACATTATAGCAGGGGGTGTAAAGCCATAACACCTCTGTGTTCTGTTAGGCAGGTAACTCTTTATCCACATTATAGCAGGGGTGTAAAGCCATAACACCCTCTGTGTTCTGTTAGGCAGGTAACTCTTTATCCACATTATAGCAGGGGTGTAAAGCCATAACACCCTCTGTGTTCTGTTAGGCAGGTAACTCTTTATCCACATTATAGCACCCTCTGTGGGGATGTAAAGCCATGACACCCTCTGTGTTCTGTTAGGCAGGTAACTCTTTATCCACATTATAGCAGGGGGGTGTAACAGTTCCATAACACCACTCTGTGTTCTGTTAGGCAGGTAACTCTTTATCCACATTATAGCAGGGGGTGTAAAGCCATAACACCCTCTGTGTTCTGTTAGGCAGGTTTTTCACATTATAGCAGCAGACATATTTTTCCTGCATCAGACTATGATGGGAGAAGCTGCAATGAAGTCTAACAAAACAGCCCCCACAATCTATTTATCATCAATTTATCTCAGCCAATCATCAGTCATTTGTGTAAGTGATGTGCATGTTGAGTGTCCTTCCCAATAAGCGTGTTGAAAGTCTGTTGTCAATTGTGACCCATTTCAGGAAACTAGGCCTTCTGGAACATGTGAACTTTCATGTGCCTTAATAACAAACATGTATGCCGTCTGTAAATACAAATACAATTGATAAATTACGAGCCTTATTGGTTAAGCCACAGAAAAAGGCAGCAATCTTCCAACTAGCCGTGATTGGCTGAGATAATGAGTGGGCTGGAAATGCCGAGAGAGGATTTCAGATTGGTCTTCCATATGGAGGGCTTCTGTATATTTGAGCTGGTCAGTCTGTTGGTAATACTGTCGAACGTGGCTTTTTATGAAATGTATCGTGTAGTGGAGATGCATAATTGTTGCTCTCTACTTTCTGGAGGATCAAGTTTTAAAATCAGTGTAATTAGAGTATGATAGCTAAAGAGATGGGGAAAACACCTGTCTCCGGATTACATCTTCAAACTAAGGGCAACCGTGGTATGGCATCCCTGACAGGGAGACGCATCCATCATGCATGATGATGTATACGGGTAAGATAGTCTAGTATTAGCTAGCTACATTTTCAGATATCACACGTTTCTAAATTTGACAGAAAGTGGTTTATTTTCAAGTTAAAGTGTACTGTTAGCTAGCTAGCTAACGTTAGCTGACTGGCTCACTAGCTAACGTCACGAGTATGGCGTTATTATTCGTATCCCAGAGCCGTTGGCTTTGCTAGTTTGAGCCTAATGTTAGCTAGCTAACATTGAACATGGTTGTTTAGCTCCCAGCAGATTGTTGAGCAGATTCATGCAGGATAGTAACAACATGATTTGGCACTATATTCATTGTTGTTTAACTCGCTAACGTTAGCTGGCTGGCTTGTTAGCTAACATTACGTGACGTGTGTGATCTTACATGTTGTTTACCTAGCTAGGTTCATTGTTTACCTAGCTAGGTTCATTGTTTACCTAGCTATGTTCATTGTTTACCTAGCTAGCTAGCTACATGTCTTAACTTGTTGAGTGTAGGGGCAGAATTTTCTTTTTTGGCTAAAAAACGTACCCATTTGTAACAGCCTTTTTCTCAGCCCCAGAAACTAGAATATGCATATAAATTGTCAGATTAGGATAGACAACACTCTAAAGTTTCCAAAACTGTAAAAATATTGTCTGTGAGTACCACAGAACTGATATTGCAGGTGAAAGCCTGAGGAAAATCCAATCAGGAAGTGCCTCTTATTTTGAAACCTCTGTGTTCCTATGCATGCCTATCCTCCATTTAAAGGAATATCAGCCAGATTCATTTGTCTGTGGCTTCCCTAAGGTGTCAACAGTCTTTAGACATAGTTTCAGGCTTTTATTTAGAAAATGAGCATGAAGGATCACATTGCGCAAGTGGAGAGGTGGGGGCTCTCAGAGTGAGTTTGTGCGCAATTGAGTAAAGCCGGCATTGTTCCTCCCGCTGTTATGGAAAAAGCTACACACTGATATATTATTGAATATTTATTTTAAAAACTACCTGAAGATTGATTATAAAAAAACATTTGACATGTTTCTGTGGACATTATAGATATTATTTGGAATATACGTCTGCATTGTGGTGACCGCTCTTTCCTGTGGATTTCTGAACATAACACGACAAACAAACGTCGGTATTTTGGGTATAAAAATAATCTCTATGGAACAAAAGGAACATTTGTTATGTAACTGCGAGTCTCGTGAGTGAAAAAAAACGATGATGATCAAAGGTAAACATTTTTTAAATTGCTTTTCTGATTTTCGTGACCAAGCTACTTAATGCTTAGTGTACATAATGCTATGCTGTGCTATCGATAAATTTACACAAATGCTTGGATTGCTTTCGCTGTAAAGCATAATTTCAAAATCTGAGACGAAAGGTGGATTAACAAAAGGCTAAGCTGTGTTTTCCTATATTGCACTTGTGATTTCATGAATATTAATATTTTCTAGTAATATTATTTGACTGTGATGCTATGCTATTCAGCGGTTGCTGATGACAATTATCCCGCTACTGGGATGGGTAGCGTCAACAAATGAAGCTAAAGTATACAACACCCGTTGAATATGGCCGCTGTCAGTAAACGTCTGAAAAAGCGTAATGAAATTGTTGCCAGCAGAGCTGGTTGGGCTGTTTCCATGTTATCCAGAGGTAAACAAATCATCGGCCAGAGCATCAAGTGGGCGCTCTGACCGTTATATAAAATATCCCCATAGTCTAGAAATATGTAGCTAATACTAGCCTCCTTCTGGCTTCAAAAGAAAAACAGGCCTTATTCAGAAAATAAAATCCCAACTTCAGCTTCAATTTTTTTGTAAGTTGTTGAATATACAATTTAAAAGAGAGGCCATCATCAATTAAAATTCCAATATATTTATATGAGGTTACAACCTCAATCTCCTTGCCCTGACAGGTAGTATCCAAGATATTTATATGAGGTTACAACCTCAATCTCCTTGCCCTGACAGGTAGTAATAGGTTTGTATGTGACACATGTAGAAGTAGATGACAATGCATCAAACAGTGAGACCAAAACAAAGATCTACACACATACAAGAGGCATTTCTCACTCAATTGACCTGATGTTGTGATGTATTTCTTTAAGCCACTCAATAGGTCTACCCTCATTATTGGAATCACTTCACCGTCTGACCCACAAACTCAATTCAACATGGTTGGCTGAAGTCATTACACAGATGTAACTATTCTAAAGTCACATAGATAATAAACTGATGCTATTTCAATATGGAGCTTAAGGTTATGTGTTTTTTAGCATGGCAACAAAGACCGTTGGTTCTAAACATTGCACAATAAACTGCGGGAGAATTCATCATTTTGCAGGTACAGTATCTGTCTTTATTTCAAGTGTTGGTGATCATAACAGACAGTGTGTTAAGGTAAGAGACAGACAGTGTGTTAAGGTAAGAGACAGACAGTGTGTTAAGGTAAGAGACAGACAGTGTGTTAGGGTAAGAGACAGACACTGTGTTAGGGTAAGAGACAGACAGTGTGTTAAGGTAAGAGACAGACAGTGTGTTAAGGTAAGAGACAGACAGTGTGTTAAGGTAAGAGACAGACAGTGTGTTAGGGTAAGAGACAGACAGTGTGTTAGGGTAAGAGACAGACAGTGTGTTAGGGTAAGAGACAGACAGTGTGTTAGGGTAAGAGACAGACAGTGTGTTAGGGTAAGAGACAGACAGTGTGTTAGGGTAAGAGACAGACAGTGTGTTAAGGTAAGAGACAGACAGTGTGTTAAGGTAAGAGACAGACAGTGTGTTAAGGTAAGAGACAGACAGTGTGTTAGGGTAAGAGACAGACAGTGTGTTAAGGTAAGAGACAGACAGTGTGTTAAGGTAAGAGACAGAGATAGTTAAATGATGGGTCATATAATCCCCACTGCAGTCAGGGTTCTGTTGCTATGGCAACACTGCACTTCAGAGTAGATCTGAGATCTTCTGTATCCTGCTGCACCTTCTAATCTCTGAAGACCCAAACACAAACCCTACTTAAAAAAGACCCCCCTCTCCCTTATAAATGGAATATGTACATGTGCTGGAAATGTTTGTATGGCAATAATTGTTATTGAAAAATCCGATTTTACAATTGTGTTAGAAATTATTGAGGGGCTGGTCTGATCTTCATGGTGATGGCTTTCAGGAGTATGTATAGCCTTTCCATGAATTCCAGTTGATGCCAATACCAAAGGTAGACTCGCCCCATGCATATATCCCATTGGGGTTAGTAGCATGGCAGTTGGTGTACCAAAATCCTCCGTAGTACAACCGGGCACAGTTGGAGTCGCCAAGGTCCTGGTCTTTATCTGACGTTGTAAATTTGTGACCATTGTGAAAACCCAGAGAATCTCCTGAGGAAACAGAGGAGATAAATAAGGACTCTAGGTAACTTCATGATAATACTTCCACCAGCTTTAGGTATGAACTAGTGATGCACCGATATGACATTTCTGGCCGATACCAATATCCAATATGTTCCTTGCCCCAAAAAACCTGATGCAGATAACCAATATAAAACATGTTTGCAGCCTTTGAAGCATTCAGTTAAAGAGTTAACACACACACATGGGCGCAGCGGTCTAAGGCCCTGCATCTCAGTGCAAGAGGCGTCACTACAGTCCCTGGTTCGAATCCAGGCTGTATCACATCCGGCTGTGATTGAGAGTCCCGTAGGGCGGAGCACAATTGTCCCAGCATCGTCCGGGTTTGGCCGGGGTAGGCCGTCATTGTAAATAAGAATTTGTTCTTATAACGGACTTGCCTAGTGAAATAAAGGTTACACACAAACACCACACTGACCAAAAGTTATTTTGTTGGCATTTACGTATGTCCCCATTACCAGAAAAACATCATCACAACCTATTTCTTTCACTTACTTGCTGTGCTGTTTCGTTGTTAATTTGTTCCGGCGTTTTATTCTCAACCAGGATTTCTATGGAACGCCGTTTGGGTCTTTGCGCGTCAAAATATATACTATTTAACAAAATTTGACGTGTCAATTAAGTTTGTTGACCAATCAGGACCTGAATATGACTGCGCGTCACATAATAATTTAAGGTGTTCCTATTTTTTTTTACATAGTTATTACACATCACTCATATTGATTACACTATCACTCGTATTTCGTGTTACAAACAATATTCTTCCCCAAAAAACACGACATAATCTGTTTCAGTAGACATAGTTCGCTAGTTAACATCTATTTAAGTAGCTATAGTTCGCTAGCTAACATCTATTTAAGTAGCTATAGTTAGCAAGCTAACATCTATTTCAGTAGCTATAGTTACCTAGCTAACATCTATTTCAGTAGCTATAGTTACCTAGCTAACATCTATTTCAGTAGCTATAGTTCGCTAGCTAACATCTATTTCAGTAGCTATAGTTACCTAGCTAACATCTATTTCAGTAGCTATATTTTGCTACCTAACATCTGTTTCAGTAGCTATAGTTCGCTAGAAAACATCTATTTCAGTAGCTTTAATTAGCTAGCTAACTATATAGCTAGGTGTCATCATCTAAAATAACCCTAATTTGTAAGACAGATCTTATTTTATTATTCATCGGACCCATCTATGTGAAGCTAGCCACAATAAGGATTAACCACAATAGTGGACTTTGCGGTTAGCCTTCAAAATACAAGTATGGCATAATTCTACTATTTGTATTCATTTGCATCACTGTCAACAACAGACTTTTATTTTGAAAGCAAACCACAAATTCCACTATTGTGCCTAATCCTTATTGTGGCTAGCTTCACAACACATATCCCAGTCCGGTAGAGCCTCACTAGACAGATGAAGCTAGCTGGCTGCTTATAACTTTAGCTTTGGGAGACAGGGTTAAGTAGCTGGCTGCTTATAACTTTAGCTTTGGGAGACAGGGTTAAGTAGCTGGCTGCTTATAACTTTAGCTTTGGGAGACAGGGTTAAGTAGCTGGCTGCTTATAACTTTAGCTTTGGGAGAAAGGGTTAAGTATCTGGCTAGCTATTTATTTTCATGAACTGAAGTTCCATTTCATTAGGCAAACAACAAGTGGCAACCTTGCTAATACTAACTCACGAGGATTCCTAAATCATTGCCAAGAATAATGAAAATGACTGCAGTTTCTACTGGTCATTGTTTTCAGGCTGGTTGTATTTTTTTCACCTTTATTTAACCAGGTAGGCAAGTTGAGAACAAGTTCTCATTTACAACTGCGACCTGGCCAAGATAAAGCATAGTAGTGTGAACAGACAACAACACAGAGTTACACATGGAGTAAACAATTAACAAGTCAATAACACTGTAGAAAAAAAGAAGAAAAAGAGAGTCTATATACATTGTGTGCAAAAGGCATGAGGAGGTTGGCGAATAATTACAATTTTGCAGATTAACACTGGAGTGATAAATGATCAGATGGTCATGTGCAGGTAGAGATACTGGTGTGCAAAAGAGCACAAAAGTAAATAAATAAAAACAGTATGGGGATGAGGTAGGTAGATTGGGTGGGCTATTTACCAATGGACTATGTACAGCTGCAGCGATCGGTTAGCTGCTCAGATAGCAGATGTTTGAAGTTGGTGAGGGAGATAAAAGTCTCCAACTTCAGCGATTTTTGCAATTCGATCCAGTCACAGGCAGCAGAGTACTGGAACGAAAGGCGGCCAAATGAGGTGTTGGCTTTAGGGATGATCAGTGAGATACACCTGCTGGAGCGAGTGCTACGGGTGGGTGTTGCCATCGTGACCAGTGAACTGAGATAAGGCGGAGCTTTACCTAGCATGGCCTTGTAGATGACCTGGAGCCAGTGGGTCTGGTGACGAATATGTAGCGAGGGCCCTACGACTAGAGCATACAGGTCGCAGTGGTGGGTGGTATAAGGTGCTTTAGTAACAAAACAGATGGCACTGTGATAAACTGCATCCAGTTTGCTGTGTTGGAAGCAATTTTGTAGATGACATCGCGAAGTCGAGGATCGGTAGGATAGTCAGTTTTACTAGGGTAAGTTTGGCGGCGTGAGTGAAGGAGGCTTTGTTGCGAAATAGAAAGCCGACTCTAGATTTGATTTTAGATTGGAGATGTTTGATATGAGTCTGGAAGGAGAGTGTACAGTCTAGCTAGACACCTAGGTACTTATAGATGTCCACATATTCAAGGTCGGAACCATCCACGGTGGTGATGCTAGTTGGGCATGCGGGTGCAAGCAGCGAATGGTTGAAAAGCATGCATTTGATTTTACTTGCGTTTAAGAGCATTTGGAGGCCACGAAAGGAGTGTTGTATGGCATTGAAGCTCGTTTGGAGGTTAGATAGCACAGTGTCCAAGGAAGGGCCAGAAGTACACAGAATGTGTCGTCTGCGTAGAGGTGGATCAGGGAATTGCCCGCAGCAAGAGCAACATCATTGATATATACAGAGAAAAGAGTTGGCCCGAGAATTGAACCCTGTGCCACCCCCATAGTTCCATAGTATGTTGTGAAGCTAATAGCAGTGACGCTATTACTGTGTAATTTCGGTAGGGCAACATCTGAAAAATTTGAAGTTCCATTTTAATAGGCAAACCGACAAGTGGCAACCTAGCTAATACCAACTTCGGTTGGGCAACATCTGAAAAATAGCGCCTACTGGGTAGTGTGTACCGGTGCTCGACCAGTCGGCGAAAGCCAACATCACCCACTTACAAAGGACGGTTGATTGTCAAGGTCAATGAATTCCATTATCTTTGAGTCATCTCTCTGAAATGTTGTTATCCTTTCAAATGACTGCTGGACTTGTTGTCTGCTCGATCCACACAGCAGACATTGTGGGCGAGGTTAGGAATGCTTTGTTGCACGTGTAGCGCAACATTTTACGTGGCGTCATTACGTCATGTACCTACGTTATATAGGTTTATACGTCAGCTCTGACATCTGTTTTGCACATCAGCATTAAACTAGACATCAGGCCGCTACTGATGTTGTCATTTTTAGTTAATATCGGCCGATTCCGATATGTTCACCGATATATAGTGCATCCCTAGTAATGAACCCTTGTTGACAGATTTTCTTGCACTATTTTCCTTGTAATTTTCTCTGGTACTATATTCTGGTACTATACTCTTGTACTATGTTCTAGTGCTATGCTCATGGACTATATTATGGTACTATATTATGGTACTATATTCTGGTACTATATTCTAGTGCTATATTATGCCACTATATTCTGGTACTATACTCTTGTACTATGTTCTAGTGCTATGCTCATGGACTATATTATGGTACTATATTATGGTACTATATTCTGGTACTATAGTATAGTGCTATATTCTGGTACTATACTCTGGTACTATATTCTAGTGCTATATTATGGTACTATACTCTGGTACTATATTCTAGTGCTATATTATGCCACTATATTCTGGTACTATACTCTGGTAATTTATTCCAGTGCTATATTATGGTACTATACTCTGGTACTATACTCATGGACTATATTCCAATTTTATAGTATGGTACTATATTATGGTTATTAATTATTAATAATATTATTATATTATGGAAACACTTATCTCCCTCACTAGCTTTAAGCACCAACTGTCAGAGCAGCTCAAAGATTACTGCACCTGTACATAGCCCACCTATAATTTAGCCCAAACAACTACCTCTTTCCCAACTGTATTTTATTTATTTATTTATTTTGCTCCTTTGCACCCCATTATTTTTATTTCTACTTTGCACATTCTTCCATTGCAAAACTACCATTCCAGTGTTTTACTTGCTATATTGTATTTACTTTGCCACCATGGCCTTTTTTGCCTTTACCTCCCTTCTCACCTCATTTGCTCACATCGTATATAGACTTGTTTATACTGTATTATTGACTGTATGTTTGTTTTACTCCATGTGTAACTGTGTCGTTGTATCTGTCGAACTGCTTTGCTTTATCTTGGCCAGGTCACAATTGTAAATGAGAACTTGTTCTCAACTTGCCTACCTGGTTAAATAAAGGTGAAATAAATAACTACATAAATAAAATGGTACTATACTCTGGTACTATATTCTAGTGCTATATTATGGTACTATACTCTGGTACTATACTCTGATACTATATTCTGGTACTATACTCTGGTACTATATTCTAGTGCTATATTATGGTACTATACTCTGGTACTATATTCTAGTGCTATATTATGGTACTATACTCTGGTACTATATTCTAGTGCTATATTATGGTACTATACTCTGGTACTATATTCTAGTGCTATATTATGGTACTATACTCTGGTACTATACTCTGATACTATATTCTGGTACTATATTCTGGTACTGTACTCTTGGACTATATTCTTGTGCTATATTCTGGTACTATACTCTGGTGCTATATTCTGGTACTATATTCTGGTACTATACTCTGGTACTATATTCTGGTACTATATTCTGGTACTATATTCTGGTACTATATTCAGGTGCTATACTCTGGTACTATACTCTTGGACTATATTATGGTACTATAGTCTGGTACTATATTCTAGTGCTATATTCTGGTACTATACTCTGGTACTATATTCTAGTGCTATATTATGGTACTATACTCTGGTACTATATTCTAGTGCTATATTATGGTACTATACTCTGGTACTATACTCTGATACTATATTCTGGTACTATATTCTGGTACTGTACTCTTGGACTATATTCTTGTGCTATATTCTGGTACTATACTCTGGTGCTATATTCTGGTACTATATTCTGGTACTATACTCTGGTACTATATTCTGGTACTATATTCTGGTACTATATTCTGGTACTATATTCAGGTGCTATACTCTGGTACTATACTCTTGGACTATATTATGGTACTATAGTCTGGTACTATACTCTGGTGCTATATTCTGGTACATTTACTATATTCTGTTACTATACTCTGGTACTATACTCTTGGACTATATTCTGGTACTATATTCTGGTAGTATATTCTGGTACTATACTCTGGTACTATATTCTGGTACTATACTCTGGTACTATATTCTGGTACTATATTCTGGTACTATACTCTGGTACTATACTCTGGTGCTATATTCTGGTAGTATATTCTGGTACTATACTCTTGGACTATATTCTGGTACTATACTCTGGTGCTATATTCTGGTACTATACTCTGGTACTGTATTCTGGTACTGTATTCTGGTACTATACTCTGGTACTATATTCTGGTACTATACTCTGGTACTATATTCTGGTACTATACTCTTGGACTATATTCTGGTACTATACTCTGGTACTGTATTCTGGTACTATATTCTGGTACTATATTCTGATACTATACTCTGGTACTATATTCTGGTACTATATTTTTGTGCTATACCCTTGGACTATATTCTAGTGCTATCGTCTTGTACTATTGGACTATATTCTAGTGCTATATTATGGTACTATACTCTGGTACTATATTCTGGTACTATATTTTTGTACTATACCCTTGGACTATATTCTAGTGCTATATTCTTGTACTATACTCTTGGACTATATTCTGGTACTATATTCTTGGTCTATATTCTGGTACTACAGTATATTCTGGTTCTACAGTATATTATTGGACTATATTCTGGTACTACAGTATATTCTGGTTCTACAGTATATTATTGGACTATATTCTGGTACTATATTCTGGTACTACAGTATATTATTGGACTATATTCTGGTACTACAGTATATTCTGGTATTATATTCTGGTACTACAGTATATTATTGGACTATATTATGGTACTACAGTGTATTAATGGACTATATTCTGGTACTACAGTATATTATTGGACTATATTCTGGTACTACAGTATATTATTGGAATATATTCTGGTACTACAGTATATTATTGGACTATATTCTGGTACTACAGTATATTCTTGGACTATATTATGGTACTACAGTATATTAATGGACTATATTCTGGTACTACAGTATATTATTGGACTATATTCTGGTACTACAGTATATTATTGGACTATATTCTGGTACTACAGTATATTATTGGACTATATTCTGGTTCTACAGTATATTATTGGACTATATTCTGGTACTACAGTATATTATTGGACTATATTCTGGTACTACAGTATATTCTTGGACTATATTCTGGTTCTACAGTATATTATTGGACTATATTCTGGTACTACAGTATATTATTGGACTATATTCTGGTACTACAGTATATTATTGGACTATATTCTGGTACTACAGTATATTATTGGACTATATTCTGGTTCTACAGTATATTATTGGACTATATTCTGGTACTACAGTATATTCTTGGACTATATTCTGGTACTACAGTATATTATTGGACTATATTCTGGTTCTACAGTATATTCTGGTACTATATTCTGGTACTACAGTATATTATTGGACTATATTCTGGTACTACAGTATATTATTGGACTATATTCTGGTACTACAGTATATTCTTGGACTATATTCTGGTACTACAGTATATTATTGGACTATATTCTGGTTCTACAGTATATTCTGGTACTATATTCTGGTACTACAGTATATTATTGGACTATATTCTGGTACTACAGTATATTATTGGACTATATTCTGGTACTACAGTATATTCTTGGACTATATTATGGTACTACAGTATATTAATGGACTATATTCTGGTACTACAGTATATTATTGGACTATATTCTGGTACTACAGTATATTATTGGACTATATTCTGGTACTACAGTATATTATTGGACTATATTCTGGTTCTACAGTATATTATTGGACTATATTCTGGTACTACAGTATATTATTGGACTATATTCTGGTACTACAGTATATTCTTGGACTATATTCTGGTTCTACAGTATATTATTGGACTATATTCTGGTACTACAGTATATTATTGGACTATATTCTGGTACTACAGTATATTATTGGACTATATTCTGGTACTACAGTATATTATTGGACTATATTCTGGTTCTACAGTATATTATTGGACTATATTCTGGTACTACAGTATATTCTTGGACTATATTCTGGTACTACAGTATATTATTGGACTATATTCTGGTTCTACAGTATATTCTGGTACTATATTCTGGTACTACAGTATATTATTGGACTATATTCTGGTACTACAGTATATTATTGGACTATATTCTGGTTCTACAGTATATTATTGGACTATATTCTGGTACTACAGTATATTATTGGACTATATTCTGGTTCTACAGTATATTATTGGACTATATTCTGGTACTACAGTATATTATTGGACTATATTCTGGTACTACAGTATATTCTTGGACTATATTCTGGTACTACAGTATATTATTGGACTATATTCTGGTTCTACAGTATATTCTGGTACTATATTCTGGTACTACAGTATATTATTGGACTATATTCTGGTACTACAGTATATTATTGGACTATATTCTGGTTCTACAGTATATTATTGGACTATATTCTGGTACTACAGTATATTATTGGACTATATTCTGGTTCTACAGTATATTATTGGACTATATTCTGGTACTACAGTATATTATTGGACTATATTCTGGTACTACAGTATATTCTTGGACTATATTCTGGTACTACAGTATATTCTTGGACTATATTCTGGTACTACAGTATATTCTTGGACTATATTCTGGTACTACAGTATATTCTTGGACTATATTCTGGTACTACAGTATATTCTTGGACTATATTCTGGTACTACAGTATATTCTTGGACTATATTCTGGTACTACAGTATATTCTTGGACTATATTCTGGTACTACAGTATATTCTTGGACTATATTCTGGTACTACAGTATATTATTGGACTATATTCTGGTTCTACAGTATATTATTGGACTATATTCTGGTACACAGTATATTATTGGACTATATTCTGGTTCTACAGTATATTATTGGACTATATTCTGGTACTACAGTATATTATTGGACTATATTCTGGTACTACAGTATATTCTTGGACTATATTCTGGTACTACAGTATATTCTTGGACTATATTCTGGTACTACAGTATATTCTTGGACTATATTCTGGTACTACAGTATATTCTTGGACTATATTCTGGTACTACAGTATATTCTTGGACTATATTCTGGTACTACAGTATATTCTTGGACTATATTCTGGTACTACAGTATATTCTTGGACTATATTCTGGTACTACAGTATATTCTTGGACTATATTCTGGTACTACAGTATATTCTGGTTCTACAGTATATTCTTGGACTATATTCTGGTACTACAGTATATTCTGGTTCTACAGTATATTCTTGGACTATATTCTGGTACTACAGTATATTATTGGACTATATTCTGGTTCTACAGTATATTCTTGGACTATATTCTGGTTCTACAGTATATTATTGGACTATATTCTGGTTCTACAGTATATTATTGGACTATATTCTGGTACTACAGTATATTATTGGACTATTTTATTAGACTTTTATTCTTTGGTTATTTTTTCTTGGACAATATAAATTGTCACCCACCTGCTCCGCCATCTTTAAATGACCCCAGTGTTAGCAGGTATCCTTCAGCCTCTGGTCCAACGGAGAAGGAAGAGTACTGAGCATAGACCTTATTCCCTCAAAGTCCTCCATGTCCACCCTCAGCTCATAGGTTCCTTTCATAGTCATGAGATGCATTGTCTCCAGCCCTGGAGAATGAGATCAGCATAGCAGTTCATTGTGTTGTCTGAATACAATGACAAATGGCCTTGAATGAACTAGGACAAACCGGATGAAGTCAGTGGTAGAACAAGGTTCTAGGAGGAGATCGTTCTGTTGGCTAGAAGTTAAACCAGTTCCTACCCAGCCAGTACTCTCCAGCTGCGCTCCCAAAACCACTCTTGTACTGATCCCACTTCCTGTAGAAGTTCACTGATCCATCCTGTCGCCTCTGAATCAGCTGATTTAGAGAGAGATTGTTTCATTGACAGATTAAGATAAAAAGTTTAATTGACAGATTAAGAGAGAGAGATTGTTTAATTGACAGATTAAGAGAGAGATATTGTTTAATTGACAGATTAAGAGAGAGAGATTGTTTAATTGACAGATTAAGAGAGAGAGAGATTGTTTAATTGACAGATTAAGAGAGAAAGATATTGTTTAATTGACAGATTAAGAGAGAGAGAGATTGTTTGATAAACAGATTAAGAGAGAGAGAGAGATTGTTTAATTAACAGATTAAAGAGAGAGAGATTGTTTAATTAACAGATTAAGAGAGAGAGAGATTGTTTGATAAACAGATTAGGAGAGAGAGAGATTGTTTAATTAACAGATTAAGAGAGAGAGATTGTTTAATTAACAGATTAAGAGAGAGAGAGAGATTGTTTAATTAACAGATTAGGAGAGAGAGATTGTTTAATTAACAGATTAAGAGAGAGAGAGAGAGATTGTTTAATTAACAGATTAGGAGAGAGAGAGAGAGATTGTTCATGGTAAATTAGTCTTTAAGTGTATTTCAATACCACACATTGAAACTGACCGTCCACTTTCCTCGATATGCACTTTCCAACCCCATGTCACAGAAGACCTGGACAGGTGAGGTAGGTCCTGCAGGGTAGATGGTGTAGACCCCGTTTTGTCCAGAACCTGATCTATAGACCTCATCACAGTCCACTGGATGCAGGGAGGACTGTGCCATCACGGGGACCATTAGAGCCAGCAGCAAGATGGACTGCAGCAGAGGGTAGATGGATACAGCAGTTTAATACAAAAACTGTCTAGTGTTGGTTCATTTGTAGTTATTATGGATACATTTATTATGCCAAAGCAGCAGCTACTCTTCCTGGGGTCCAGCAAAATAAGGCAGTTTATACAGTTTTAAAAACATTACAATACATTCACAGATTTCACAACACACTGTGTGCCCTCAGGCCCCTACTCCACCACTACCACATATCTACAGTACTAAATCCATGTGTTGGTATAGTGAAAATGTTGTCGTGTGTGTGTGTGTGTGTGTGTGTGTGTGTGTGTGTGTGTGTGTGTGTGTGTGTGTGTGTGTGTGTTTGTGTGTGTGTGTGTGTGTGTGTGTGTGTGTGTGTGTGTGTGTGTGTGTGTGTGTGTGTGTGTGTGTGTGTGTGTGTGTGTGTGTGTGTGTGTGTGTGTGTGTGTGTGTGTGTGTGTGTGTGTGTGTGCGTGCGTGTGTGTGTGTGTGTATGCCTGTGTCTGTGCCAGTGTTTGTGTTTCTCCACAGTCCCAGCAGTTCCATAAGGTGTTTTTTATCTGTTTAAAAAAAATCTGATTCCACTGCTACATCAGTTACCTGATGTGGAATAGAGTTCCATGTAGTAATGGCTCTATGTAGTACTGTGGAATAGAGTTCCATGTAGTTATGGCTCTATGTAGTACTGTGGAATAGAGTTCCATGTAGTCATGGCTCTATGTAGTACTGTGGAATAGAGTTCCATGTAGTCGTACTGTGCGCCTCCCATAGTCTGTTCTGGACTTGGGGACTGTGAAGAGACCTCGTGGCATGTATTGTGGGGTATACATGGGTGTCTGAGCTGTGCGCCAGTAATTCAGACAGACAGCTCAGTGCATTTAACATGTCAATAGCTTTCATAAATTAAAATAGTGATGAAGTCAATCTCCTCCACTTTCAGCCAGGAGAGATTGACATGCATATTATTAATATTAGCTCTCTGTGTATATCCAAGGGCCAGCCGTGCTGCCCTGTTCTGAGCCAATTGCAATTTTCCTAAGTTCCTCTTTGTTGCACCTGACCACACGGCTGAACAGTAGTCCAGGTGCGACAAAACTAGGTCCTGTAGGACCTGCCTTGTTGATAGTGTTGTTAAGAAGGTAGAAACTAGGGCCTGTAGGACCTGCCTTGTTGATAGTGTTGTTAAGAAGGTAGAAACTAGGGCCTGTAGGACCTGCCTTGTTGATAGTGTTGTTAAGAAGGTAGAAACTAGGGCCTGTAGGACCTGCCTTGTTGATAGTGTTGTTAAGAAGGTAGAAACTAGGGCCTGTAGGACCTACCTTGTTGATAGTGTTGTTAAGAAGGCAGAGCAGCGCTTGATTATAGACAGACTTCTCCCCATCTTAGCTACTACTGCACCAATATGTTTTGACCATGACAGTTTACAATCTAGGGTTACTCCAAGCAGTTTAGTCAACTTAACTTCCACATGATTTATTACAAGATTTAGTTGAGGTTTAGGGTTTAGTGAGTGTTTTGTTCCAAATACAATACTTTTAGTTTTAGAAATATCTGCATCTGGTTGCTCCTCATTACACACCACAGACCAGCAGCATCTGGTTGCTCCTCATTACACACCACAGACCAGCAGCGTCTGGTTGCTCCTCATTACACACCACAGACCAGCAGCGTCTGGTTGCTCCTCATTACACACCACAGACCAGCATCAAATATTATTTACATCAATAGCATACACTATATTAGGCCCAGCCTGTCCTCTTATACACTATCTTAGGCCCAGCCTGTCCTCTTATACACTATATTAGGCCCAGCCTGTCCTCTTATACACTATATTAGGCCCAGCATCAGCCTGTCCTCTTATACACTATATTAGGCCCAGCCTGACCTCTTATATACTATATTAGGCCCAGCCTGTCCTCTTATACACTATATTAGGCCCAGCCTGACCTCTTATACACTATATTAGGCCCAGCCTGTCCTCTTATACACTATATTAGGCCCAGCCTGTCCTCTTATACACTATATTAGGCCCAGCCTGTCCTCTTATACACTATATTAGGCCCAGCCTGTCCTCTTATACACTATATTAGGCCCAGCCTGTCCTCTTATACACTATATTAGGCCCAGCATCAGCCTGTCCTCTTATACACTATATTAGGCCCAGACTGTCCTCTTATACACTATATTAGGCCCAGCCTGTCCTCTTATACATATATTAGGCCCAGCATCAGCCTGTCCTCTTATACACTATATTAGGCCCAGCCTGTCCTCTTATACACTATATTAGGCCCAGCCTGACCTCTTATATACTATATTAGGCCCAGCCTGTCCTCTTATACACTATATTAGGCCCAGCCTGTCCTCTTATACACTATATTAGGCCCAGCCTGTCCTCTTATACACTATATTAGGCCCAGCCTGTCCTCTTATACACTATATTAGGCCCAGCCTGTCCTCTTATACACTATATTAGGCCCAGCATCAGCCTGTCCTCTTATACACTATATTAGGCCCAGCCTGTCCTCTTATACACTATATTAGGCCCAGCCTGACCTCTTATATACTATATTAGGCCCAGCCTGTCCTCTTATACACTATATTAGGCCCAGCTTGTCGTCTTATACACTATATTAGGCCCAGCATCAGCCTGTCCTCTTATACACTATATTAGGCCCAGCCTGTCCTTTTATACACTATATTAGTCCCAGCATGACCTCTTATACACTATATTAGGCCCAGCCTGACCTCTTATATACTATATTAGGCCCAGTCTGTCCTCTTATACACTATATTAGGCCCAGCCTGTCCTCTTATACACTATATTAGGCCCAGCTTGACCTCTTATATACTATATTAGGCCCAGCCTGTCCTCTTATACACTATATTAGGCCCAGCCTGTCCTCTTATACACTATATTAGGCCCAGCTTGACCTCTTATATACTATATTAGGCCCAGCCTGTCCTCTTATACACTATATTAGGCCCAGCCTGTCCTCTTATACACTATATTAGGCCCAGCCTGTCCTCTTATACACTATATTAGGCCCAGCCTGTCCTCTTATACACTATATTAGGCCCAGCCTGTCCTCTTATACACTATATTAGGCCCAGCCTGTCCTCTTATACACTATATTAGGCCCAGCCTGTCCTCTTATACACTATATTAGGCCCAGCCTGTCCTCTTATACACTATATTAGGCCCAGCCTGTCCTCTTATACACTATATTAGGCCCAGCCTGTCCTCTTATACACTATATTAGGCCCAGCCTGTCCTCTTATACACTATATTAGGCCCAGCCTGTCCTCTTATACACTATTAGGCCCAATATATAATATATGCCATTTAGCCCAGCCTGTCCTTTTATACACTATATTAGGCCCAGCTTGACTATACAGCTATATTGCCCAGCCTGTTATACATTCTACGTATGGGTGGCCCAGCCTGTCCTCGAACCCTTTTTATACCCTATATTACAAGTGCCATACACTATTACCAACTGTCCTCTTATACACTATATTAGGCCCAGCCTGTCCTCTTATACACTATATTAGGCCCTTAGTATCAGCCTGTCCTCTTATACACTATATTAGGCCCAGCCTGTCCTCTTATACACTATATTAGGCCCAGCCTGTCCTCTTATACACTATATTAGGCCCAGCATCAGGCTGTCCTCTTATATACTATAGCCTGTCCTTAGACCCAGCCTGTCCTCTTATACACTATATTAGGCCCAGCCTGTCCTCTTATACACTATATTAGGCCCAGCATCAGCCTGTCCTCTTATACACTATATTAGGCCCAGCCTGTCCTCTTATACACTATATTAGGCCCAGCCTGTCCTCTTATACACTATATTAGGCCCAGCCTGTCCTCTTATACACTATATTAGGCCCAGCCTGTCCTCTTATACACTATATTAGGCCCAGTATCAGCCTGTCCTCTTATACACTATATTAGGCCCAGCCTGTCCTCTATATACACTTATACACTATATTAGGCCCAGCCTGTCCTCTTATACACTATATTAGGCCCAGCATCAGCCTGTCCTCTTATACACTATATTAGACCCAGCCTGTCCTCTTATACACTATATTAGGCCCAGCCTGTCCTCTTATACACTATATTAGGCCCAGCCTGTCCTCTTATACACTATATTAGGCCCAGCATCAGCCTGTCCTCTTATACACTATATTAGGCCCAGCCTGTCCTCTTATACACTATATTAGGCCCAGCCTGTCCTCTTATACACTATATTAGGCCCAGCCTGTCCTCTTATACACTATATTAGGCCCAGCCTGTCCTCTTATACACTATATTAGGCCCAGCCTGTCCTCTTATACACTATATTAGGCCCAGCCTGTCCTCTTATACACTATATTAGGCCCAGCCTTTGGAACGTTAGTTTTCCTAGATATAGCTGTTATATTGTGATCACTACATCCTATGGATTTGTATACTGCTTTCAAACAAATCTCTGCAGCATCAGTAAAGATGTGATCAATACATGTTGGTGATTTAATTCCTGTGTTGTTTGTAAAATACCCTGGTAGGTTGACTAATAACCTGAACCAGGTTGCAGGCACTGGTTACAGTTTGAAGCTTTTTACTGAGTGGGCAGCCTGATGAAAGACCGTCAATATTTAAATCCCCCAGAAAATATACTTCTCTGTTGATATCACAAACATTATCAAGCATTTCACACATATTATCCAGATACTGACTGTTAGCACTTGGTGGTCTATAGCAGCTTCCCACCAGAATGGGGCTTTTCATTAGAGACACATGTCCTATATTCTCATTAGTATCTCTGAATGCTGTTTTCTGATCATTCTTATAATACTGTGGTTTATTAATACATACCATCGTTGTTGTGATAGATGTCTGTTTGCCTTTGAAGGAAACTTCAGAATAGTATGTTGAATGGGTGCCCTGTAAGAAAAGGGAGCTCATTTACTACAGTATTGTTCAGGTCTCCAGCTGTTGGTGAAATACTAACACTTACACAGTCACTCTGTCTCACTATGACTATTGACATTTTACTGTGTTAACAAGCAGGATTCTAGTTAGGTCCTATGATGACTGAACAGATCAGACAATGTTACATTAGGCACCATGAAAACCTCCCTTCCCAATTGTTTTATTTGAAATGATTTGTGATCAGTTAAGAATAGTGAGAGACATGCATGAGCTCACCTGTATCAGTGGCAGATGTCAGTGTCTTCATGAGCTGTTTGTCCCCACTAAGATGCACACCTCTTTTATAAAGACAGCCCAGAGCATGTTGCAACACTCAGTACTTTCTCTGGTCCACACCTCTTTTATAAAGACAGCCCAGAGCATGTTGCAACACTCAGTACTTTCTCTGGTCCACACCTCTTTTATAAAGACAGCCCAGAGCATGTTGCAACACTCAGTACTTTCCCTGGTCCCACACCTCTTTTATAAAGACAACCCAGAGCATATTGATAGGACAGGGCCATGATCTATTGATAGGACAGACCCATGATCTATCGATAGGACAGGGCCATGATCTATCGATAGTACAGACCCATGATCTATCGATAGGACAGGGCCATGATCCATTGATAGGACAGGGCCATGATCTATCGATAGGACAGAGCCATGATCTATCGATAGGACAGACCCATGATCTATCGATAGGACAGGGCCATGATCTATCGATAGGACAGACCCATGATCTATCGATAGGACAGGCCGATGATCTATCGATAGGACAGGGCCATGATCTATCGATAGGACAGGCCGATGATCTATCGATAGGACAGGCCCATGATCTATTGATAGGACAGGGCCATTATCTATTGATAGGACAGGGCCATGATCTATTGATAGGACAGGGCCATGATCTATCGATAGGACAGGGCCATGATCTATCGATAGGACAGACCCATGATCTATCGATAGGACAGGCCGATGATCTATCGATAGGACAGGGCCATGATCTATCGATAGGACAGACCCATGATCTATTGATAGGACAGGGCCATGATCTATCGATAGGACAGACCCATGATCTATCGATAGGACAGGCCCATGATCTATTGATAGGACAGGCCCATGATCTATTGATAGGACAGGCCCAAATAAAAATATATTTGGATTGACCTTTACCAATAAAATGTAATTGAGTTATTACATGTATTTAATGTTTGGCTGGTTGGGTGCCTAGCATCTTGAATTAAATTGCACTGTCTCAAAGAGAGGGAGGCATTTCACTGTCTCAAAGAGAGGGAGGCATTTCACTGTCTCAAAGAGAGGGAGGCATTTCACTGTCTCAAAGAGAGGGAGGCATTTCACTGTCTCAAAGAGAGGGAGGCATTTCACTGTCTCAAAGAGAGGGAGGCATTTCACTGTCTCAAAGAGAGGGAGGCATTTCACTGTCTCAAAGAGAGGGAGGAATTTCACTCTCAAAGAGAGGGAGGCATTTCACTGTCTCAAAGAGAGGGAGGCATTTCACTGTCTCAAAGAGAGGGAGGCATTTCACTGTCTCAAAGGGAGCATTTCACTGTCTCAAAGGAGGCATTTCACTGTCTCAAAGAGAGGAAGCATTTCAAAATATCAGAATGAATTACTGCTGACTGCATTGATTCAATTAATTAGGCTGGCGGCTGTTTATGCTGCCAGACAGTGGTTACTACCAGCCCAGTCGTGTCCAGTCCAGCAGTGGGTTGAGGGACCAGACCAAGCGGACTGATCAGGCAGCTCTCCATAATAAGTCTTCCCTAAGCTGGACCAGTTGACTTTGTGCTCAACTTCCCGGCATGGCAGACTGGTTCTCTATAGTGGTGGGTGGCTGAGCCGGGACGAGTGGGACTCGCTGACTGACTGGCTGGCTTACTGGCTGACTGGTTGACTAACTGGCAGACTGACTGGTTGACTACAAGGCTGTCTGGCTGGCTGACTGACTGACTGACTGGCTGTGGACTGCATTGTATAGAGAAAAGAGCTGATTAACCATATGACAATAGGACTTGTGCAGAACAGATTCCAGACAGGGAGGCCAGCAGGGCCGGTCCAAACCAGCTGATTTTGCGCTGCTATTTTGGTCCCCCCTACGGATCATGCTGCACAGAGTGACTTGCGCCTACAAATATGGTAAGTGAGGGAGAGATCCCCAGCTCAGCTATGTAGAGGTGCTGTCTGTGGAGACAGCTGGGGAAAGGCTAGTGGTCACAGCACCGGTATTACTGTCAGGGAGCTGTGAGGCTAGGTACTGTCAGGGAGCTGTGAGGCTGGGGAGCTGTGAAGCTAGATACTGTCAGGGAGCTGTGAAGCTAGATACTGTCAGGGAGCTGTGAAGCTAGATACTGTCAGGGAGCTGTGAGGCTGGGGAGCTGTGAAGCTAGATACTGTCAGGGAGCTGTGAGGCTGGGGAGCTGTGAAGCTAGATGCTGTCAGGGAGCTGTGAAGCTAGATACTGTCAGGGAGCTGTGAAGCTAGATACTGTCAGGGAGCTGTGAAGCTAGATACTGTCAGGGAGCTGTGAGGCTAGGTAGTGTCATGGAGCTGTGAGACTAGGTAGTGTCAGGTAGCTGTGAGGCTGGGGAGCTGTGAAGCTAGATGCTGTGAGGCTAGGTAGTGTCAGGGAACTGTGAAGCTAGGTACTGTCAGGGAGCTGTGAGGCTGTCAGGGAGCTGTGAGGCTAGGTAGTGTCAGGGAGCTGTGAAGCTAGGTAGTGTCAGGGAGGAGCTGTGAGGCTAGGTAGTGTCAGGGAGCTGTGAGGCTTGGTACTGTCAGGAGCTGTGAGACTAGGTAGTGTCAGGGAGCTGTGAAGCTCAGGGAGGTGAGTGTCAGGGAGTAGTGTCAGGGAAGCTAGATACTGTCAGGGAGCTGTGAGGCTAGGTAGTGTCAGGGAGCTGTGAAGCTAGGTAGTGTCAGGAAGCTGTGAGGCTAGGTAATGTCAGGGAGCTGTGAGATGCTAGATACTGTCAGGGAGCTGTGAGGCTAGGCAGTGTCAGGGAGCTGTGAGGCTAGGTAGTGTCAGGAGTGTGAGAGACTGTGAGGCTAGGTAGTGTCAGGGAGTTTTGAGTCTAGATGCTGTGAGGCTAGGTAGTGTCAGAGTTGAGACCAGTGTTAGCTAGGCTAGGTGGTGTCAGGTTGAGACCAGTGTTAGCAGGCTAGGTAGTATCAGCTGTGAGACCAGTGTTAGCAGGCTCTGTAGTGTCAGGTTCAGGGAGCTGTGAAGCCAGTGTCAGGGAGCAGGCTGTAGGTAGTATCAGGTTGAGACCAGTGTTAGCAGGCTAGGTAGTATCAGGTTGAGACCAGTGTTAGTCAGGCTGGGTAGTAGTGTCAGGAGTTGAGACCAGTGTTAGCAGGCTAGGTAGTGTCAGGTTGAGACCAGTGTTAGCAGGCTGGGTAGTATCAGGTTGAGACCAGTGTTAGCAGGCTAGTAGTATCAGGTTAAGACCAGTGTTAGCAGGCTAGGTAGTGTCAGGTTGAGACCAGTGTTAGCAGGCTAAGTAGTGTCAGGTTGAGACCAGTGTTAGCAGGCTGGGTAGTATCAGGTTGAGACCAGTGTTAGCAGGCTAGGTAGTATCAGGTTGAGACCAGTGTTAGCAGGCTAAGTAGTGTCAGGTTGAGACCAGTGTTAGCAGGCTGGGTAGTATCAGGTTGAGACCAGTGTTAGCAGGCTAGGTAGTATCAGGTTAAGACCAGTGTTAGCAGGCTAGGTAGTGTCAGGTTGAGACCAGTGTTAGCAGGCTAGGTAGTGTCAGGTTGGGACCAGTGTTAGCAGGCTAGGTAGTGTCAGGTTGAGACCAGTGTTAGCAGGCTGGGTAGTATCAGGTTGAGACCAGTGTTAGCAGGCTAGGTAGTGTCAGGTTAAGACCAGTGTTAGCAGGCTAGGTAGTCTCAGGGGTTAAGACCAGTGTTAGCAGGCTAGGTAGTATCAGGTTGAGACCAGTGTTAGCAGGCTAGGTAGTGTCAGGTTAAGACCAGTGTTAGCAGGCTAGGTAGTCTCAGGGGTTAAGACCAGTGTTACATTTACATTTAAGTCATTTAGCAGACGCTCTTATCCAGAGCGACTTACAAATTGGTGCATTCACTTGTTAGCAGGCTAGGTAGTATCAGGTTGAGACCAGTGTTAGCAGGCTAGGTAGTATCAGGTTGGGACAAGTGTTAGCAGGCTAGGTAGTCTCAGGGGTTAAGACCAGTGTTAGCAGGCTAGGTAGTGTCAGGTTGAGACCAGTGTTAGCAGGCTAGGTAGTGTCAGGTTAAGACCAGTGTTAGCAGGCTAGGTAGTCTCGGGGGTTAAGACCAGTGTTAGCAGGCTAGGTAGTCTCAAGGGTTAAGACCAGTGTTAGCAGGCTAGGTAGTCTCGGGGGTTAAGACCAGTGTTAGCAGGCTAGGTAGTCTCAGGGGTTAAGACCAGTGTTTGCAGGCTAGGTAGTATCAGGGGTTAAGACCAGTGTTAGCAGGCTACGTAGTATCAGGGGTTAAGACCAGTGTTAGCAGGCTACGTAGTATCAGGTTGAGACCAGTGTTAGCAGGCTAGGTAGTGTCAGGTTGAGACCAGTGTTAGCAGGCTAGGTAGTATCAGGTTGAGACCAGTGTTAGCAGGCTAGGTAGTGTCAGGTTGAGACCAGTGTTAGCAGGCTAGGTAGTATCAGGTTGAGACCAGTGTAGCAGGCTAGGTAGTCTCAGGGGTTAAGACCAGTGTTAGCAGGCTAGGTAGTATCAGGTTAAGACCAGTGTTAGCAGGCTACGTAGTCTCAGGGTTAAGACCAGTGTTAACAGGCTAGGTAGTCTCAGGGGTTAAGACCAGTGTTAGCAGGCTAGGTAGTCTCAGGGTTAAGACCAGTGTTAGCAGGCTAGGTAGTATCAGGTTGAGACCAGTGTTAGCAGGCTAGGTAGTGTCAGGTTGAGACCAGTGTTAGCAGGCTAGGTAGTATCAGGTTGAGTACCAGTGTTAGCAGGCTAGGTAGTATCAGGTTGAGACCAGTGTTAGCAGGCTAGGTAGTGTCAGGTTGAGACCAGTGTTAGCAGGCTAGGTAGTGTCAGGTTGAGACCAGTGTTAGCAGGCTAGGTAGTATCAGGTTGAGACCAGTGTTAGCAGGCTAGGTAGTATCAGGTTGAGACCAGTGTTAGCAGGCTAGGTAGTATCAGGTTGAGACCAGTGTTAGCAGGCTAGGTAGTGTCAGGTTGAGACCAGTGTTAGCAGGCTAGGTAGTGTCAGGTTGAGTCCAGTGTTAGCAGGCTAGGTAGTATCAGGTTGAGACCAGTGTTAGCAGGCTAGGTAGTATCAGGTTGAGACCAGTGTTAGCAGGCTAGGTAGTGTCAGGTTGAGACCAGTGTTAGCAGGCTAGGTAGTATCAGGTTGAGACCAGTGTTAGCAGGCTAGGTAGTATCAGGTTGAGACCAGTGTTAGCAGACTAGGTAGTATCAGGTTGAGACCAGTGTTAGCAGGCTAGGTAGTATCAGGTTGAGACCAGTGTTAGCAGGCTAGGTAGTATCAGGTTGAGACCAGTGTTAGCAGGCTAGGTAGTATCAGGTTGAGACCAGTGTTAGCAGGCTAGGTAGTATCAGGTTGAGACCAGTGTTAGCAGGCTAGGTAGTATCAGGTTGAGACCAGTGTTAGCAGGCTAGGTAGTATCAGGTTGAGACCAGTGTTAGCAGGCTAGGTAGTATCAGGTTGAGACCAGTGTTAGCAGGCTAGGTAGTATCAGGTTGAGACCAGTGTTAGCAGGCTAGGTAGTATCAGGTTGAGACCAGTGTTAGCAGGCTAGGTAGTATCAGGTTGAGACCAGTGTTAGCAGGCTAGGTAGTATCAGGTTGAGACCAGTGTTAGCAGGCTAGGTAGTATCAGGTTGAGACCAGTGTTAGCAGGCTAGGTAGTATCAGGTTGAGACCAGTGTTAGCAGGCTAGGTAGTATCAGGTTGAGACCAGTGTTAGCAGGCTAGGTAGTATCAGGTTGAGACCAGTGTTAGCAGACTAGGTAGTATCAGGTTGAGACCAGTGTTAGCAGGCTAGGTAGTATCAGGTTGAGACCAGTGTTAGCAGGCTAGGTAGTATCAGGTTGAGACCAGTGTTAGCAGGCTAGTAGTATCAGGTTGAGACCAGTGTTAGCAGGCTAGGTAGTATCAGGTTGAGACCAGTGTTAGCAGGCTAGGTAGTATCAGGTTGAGACCAGTGTTAGGCTAGGTAGTATCAGGTTGAGACCAGTGTTAGCAGGCTAGGTAGTATCAGGTTGAGACCAGTGTTAGCAGGCTAGGTAGTATCAGGTTGAGACCAGTGTTAGCAGGCTAGGTAGTATCAGGTTGAGACCAGTGTTAGCAGGCTAGGTAGTATCAGGTTGAGACCAGTGTTAGCAGGCTAGGTAGTATCAGGTTGAGACCAGTGTTAGCAGGCTAGGTAGTATCAGGTTGAGACCAGTGTTAGCAGGCTAGGTAGTATCAGGTTGAGACCAGTGTTAGCAGGCTAGGTAGTTCCATTGCTGTAGTGTCCTGGTCTCCGGAACTCGTCATGTTTCTTCCAGCCAGGTATTTTTAGCGCTGATATAATGTTCTCTGCTTGGGCCAATCCCTGCGCTGCTAATTGACGAGATATGAACCGTAGTGTCACTCTCAAACAGGGAAAATGGCAGTGGAGGAGGGAGCAGAGTTGCTAGAAGCAGTAAGTGTTGACATTAAATTACTTTGTACTGTTTCACTATTCTGCATCACTACAGGGATGTTCATTAGTTCTGACTGTAGGAATGTGTAGTGACATTGGCTGGTGTTGTGTTGTGACTTAGGGCTGAGAGATGGACCAGTGTCAGGGTAATAGATGTTAAAGTGTTTACGGTAGTAGACAGGGGGACAGAGGACAAGCATGCTGCAGCACCGTGACGCATTGTGTGGCAGGGGCTTAGATTTCAGCTAGTAGGACCCCGGAATGACTCAGAGATAAGGGAAAAGACTGTTTTATATTAGTGTGTTACTGTGGGGGACATGACTGTAGTAGATATGAACATTAACAGGGATGTTACTGTAGTAGATATGAACATTAACAGGGATGTTACTGTAGTAGAAATGAACAGGGATGTTACTGTAGTAGATATGAACATTAACAGGGATGTTACTGTAGTAGATATGAACAGGGATGTTACTGTAGTAGATATGAACAGATATTAACAGGGATGTTACTGTAGTAGATATTAACAGGGATGTTACTGTAGTAGATATGAACAGGGATGTTACTGTAGTAGATATGAACATTAACAGGGATGTTACTGTAGTAGATATGAACAGGGATGTTACTGTAGTAGATATTAACAGGGATGTTACTGTAGTAGATATTAACAGGGATGTTACTGTAGTAGATATGAACAGGGATGTTACTGTAGTAGATATGAACAGGGATGTTACTGTAGTAGATATGAACATTAACAGGGATGTTACTGTAGTAGATATTAACAGGGATGTTACTGTAGTAGATATGAACATTAACAGGGATGTTACTGTAGTAGATATTAACAGGGATGTTACTGTAGTAGATATTAACATTAACAGGGATGTTACTGTAGTAGATATTAACAGGGATGTTACTGTAGTAGATATAACAGGATGTTACTGTAGTAGATATGAACATTAACAGGGATGTTACTGTAGTAGATATGAACATTAACAGGGATGTTACTGTAGTAGATATGAACATTAACAGGGATGTTACTGTAGTAGATATTAACAGGGATGTTACTGTAGTAGATATGAACAGGGATGTTACTGTAGTAGATATTAACAGGGATGTTACTGTAGTAGATATTAACAGGATGTTACTGTAGATATGAACATTAACAGGGATGTTACTGTAGTAGATATTAACAGGGATGTTACTGTAGTAGATATTAACATTAACAGGGATGTTACTGTAGTAGATATGAACATTAACAGGGATGTTACTGTAGTAGATATGAACATTAACAGGGATGTTACTGTAGTAGATATTAACAGGGATGTTACTGTAGTAGATATGAACAGGATGTTACTGTAGTAGATATTAACAGGGATGTTACTGTAGTAGATATTAACAGGGATGTTACTGTAGTAGATATGAACAGGGATGTTACTGTAGTAGATATTAACAGGGATGTTACTGTAGTAGATATGAACATTAACAGGGATGTTACAGGATGTAGTAGATATGAACAGGGATGTTACTGTAGTAGATATAGAATATTAACAGGGATGTTACTGTAGTAGATATTAACAGGGATGTTACTGTAGTAGATATTAACAGGGATGTTACTGTAGTAGATATTAACAGGGATGTTACTGTAGTAGATATGAACATTAACAGGGATGTTACTGTAGTAGATATTAACATTAACAGGGATGTTACTGTAGTAGTTATATAACATTAACAGGGATGTTACTGTAGTAGATATTAACAGGGATGTTACTGTAGTAGATATGAACATTAACAGGGATGTTACTGTAGTAGATATTAACAGGGATGTTACTGTAGTAGATATGAACATTAACAGGGATGTTACTGTAGTAGATATTAACAGGGATGTTACTGTAGTAGATATGAACATTAACAGGGATGTTACTGTAGTAGATATGAACATTAACAGGGATGTTACTGTAGTAGATATTAACAGGGATGTTACTGTAGTAGATATGAACAGGGATGTTACTGTAGTAGATATTAACAGGGATGTTACTGTAGTAGATATTAACAGGGATGTTACTGTAGTAGATATGAACAGGGATGTTACTGTAGTAGATATTAACAGGAGGATGTTACTGTAGTAGATATTAACAGGGATGTTACTGTAGTAGATATTAACAGGGATGTTACTGTAGTAGATATAACAGGGAACTGTAGTAGATATGAACAGGATGTTACTGTAGTAGATATTAACATTAACAGGGATGTTACTGTAGTAGATATTAACAGGGATGTTACTGTAGTAGATATTAACAGGGATGTTACTGTAGTAGATATTAACAGGGATGTTACTGTAGTAGATATGAACAGGGATGTTACTGTAGTAGATATTAACAGGATGTTACTGTAGTAGATATTAACAGGGATGTTACTGTAGTAGATATTAACAGGGATGTTACTGTAGTAGATATTAACAGGGATGTTACTGTAGTAGATATGAACATTAACAGGGATGTTACTGTAGTAGATATTAACAGGGATGTTACTGTAGTAGATATGAACAGGGATGTTACTGTAGTAGATATTAACAGGGATGTTACTGTAGTAGATATGAACATTAACAGGGATGTTACTGTGTAGTAGATATGAACAGGGATGTTACTGTAGTAGATATGAACAGGGATGTTACTGTAGTAGATATTAACAGGGATGTTACTGTAGTAGATATGAACATTAACAGGGATGTTACTGTAGTAGATATTAACAGGATGTTACTGTTGTAGATATTAACAGGGATGTTACTGTAGTAGATATGAACATTAACAGGGATGTTACTGTAGTAGATATTAACAGGGATGTTACTGTTGTAGATATTAACAGGGATGTTACTGTAGTAGATATGAACATTAACAGGGATGTTACTGTAGTAGATATTAACAGGGAACTGTAGTAGATATTAGGGATGTTACTGTAGTAGATATTAACAGGGATGTTACTGTAGTAGATATTAACAGGGATGTTACTGTAGTAGATATGAACAGGGATGTTACTGTAGTAGATATTAACATTAACAGGGATGTTACTGTAGTAGATATTAACAGGGATGTTACTGTAGTAGATATTAACAGGGATGTTACTGTAGTAGATATTAACAGGATGTTACTGTAGTAGATATTAACAGGGATGTTACTGTAGTAGATATGAACATTAACAGGGATGTTACTGTAGTAGATATTAACAGGGATGTTACTGTAGTAGATATGAACAGGGATGTTACTGTAGTAGATATTAACAGGGATGTTACTGTAGTAGATATGAACATTTAACAGGGAGTTAGATATTAACAGGGATGTTACTGTAGTAGATATTAACAGGGATGTTACTGTAGTAGATATTAACAGGGATGTTACTGTAGTAGATATTAACAGGGATGTTACTGTAGTAGATATGAACAGGGATGTTACTGTAGTAGATATGAACATTAACAGGGATGTTACTGTAGTAGATATGAACAGGGATGTTACTGTAGTAGATATTAACATTAACAGGGATGTTACTGTAGTAGATATTAACTTTACTGTTGTAGATATTAACAGGGATGTTACTGTAGTAGATATGAACATTAACAGGGATGTTACTGTAGTAGATATGAACAGGGATGTTACTGTAGTAGATATTAACAGGGATGTTACAGGGATGTTACT